>NC_090324.1:15178280-15274208 GCF_040869045.1 Eurosta solidaginis
AACTGCCAAAGCTCGTTGTATAGATCCATTTCGCGAACTGCTAAATTCCTTCATCGGCAACGTTCAGGCGCCGCTGCTATAATCATTCAGCTATCACAGCGGTTTTTGTTAGTCTTCATTATTTCTACTTCTATTCTGTTTTTTGCCAATTGATATTCACAGCACTGCGACATCTGTTGCAGAATGGATGTGAAAATCGGACTTGTTTCATGGCAATGATGCTATAGTGACGTATTAATTGACACTTTGTCCTCGTACTCTGGGATGTTTTAACAATTTCTGTTTTTATATAGGCCTGCTGATTTATAAGACCGCGGGCTCGAATCGAGCTCAAGGCCTAACAATAATTATTTCATCAATATTATTGATATGATACATCTTTTCTTAATTGAAAAAATTGTAAATTAGAAAGAAGAAAACAAATTTAGACAACAGCCAAAGCTCGTTGTATAGATCCATTTCGGGAACTGCTAAATTCCTTCATTGGCAACGTTTAGGCGCCGATGCTATACTATTCAGCTATCACAGCGGTTTTTTGTTTGTATTCATTACTTCTACTTCTATTCTGTTTCTTGCCAATTAATATTCACAGCACTGCGACATCTGTTACGGAATGGATGTGAAAATTATAAAATAATTATTGTTAGGCCTTGAGCTCGATTCCAACCCGCGGTAAAAAAACAACTAGAAAAAACGAAACAACTATTTCTAAAGAAAATACTAAACACTGAAATCACACAAAAAATCATAAACGTAATAAGTAAGAAAGTCTAAATTCACGTGAAACCGAACATTACATACCCAACTGTACACTTGAAATGATGTTGTTGTCTGTTTTGTGTACCTAATAGGCTGCGCAATAATACATACTAGTATCGCCAGTGGTCGAAATTCGACCAACTTGTATTTTTATACTCAGTTGAGCAGAGCTCACAGAGTATATTAACTTTGATTGGATAACCGTTGGTTGTACAGGTATAAAGGAATCGAGATAGATATAGGTATTCCATATATCAAAATCATCAGTATCGAAAAAAAATTTGATTGAGCCATGTCCGTCCGTCCGTTAACACGATAACTTGAGTAAATTTTGAGGTATCTTGACGAAATTTGGTACGTAGGTTCCTGGACACTCATCTCAGATCGCTATTTAAAATGAACGATATCGGACGATAACCACGCCCACTTTTTCGATATCGAAAATTTCGAAAAATCGAAAAAGTGCGATAATTCATTACAAAAGACGGATAAAGCGATGAAACTTGGTAGGTGGGTTGAGCTTATGACGCAGAATAGAAAATAAGTAAAATTTTGGACAATGGGCGTGGCACCGCCCACTTTTAAAAAAAGGTAATTTAGAAGTTTTGCAAGCTGTAATTTGGCAGTCGTTGCAGATATCATGATGAAATTTGGCAGGAACGTTGTTTGTATTACTATATGTATGCTCAATAAAAATTAGCAAAATCGGAGAACGACCACGCCCACTTACAAAAAATTTAATATCTTTACAGTATATAAGTAAATTATGTCAGTTGAATCCAGTAATGATATGGTGCAACAAAATACAAAAACAAAAGTGTTCGGCCGGGGTGCGTGGGCTCCTGGAGGTAGGTGGGCGCACCAGGGTCGATCTCCGTGGGTATATGGCGTGTGGAATAATGAAATAAACAAATAGACGAGAATTTCTCGTTATAATAAGACTGTTTTATTGGGTGGACGTAAATTAACTTGGTGACAATATTACCTGACTGTATGTAGAAACACGGCAGAGATCGTTGGCGGCAGATGCGTATGGTACGGCGGTTGAAATCCAAGAGGCCGGTTGTATAGCAAGCTACAACCGTTGACCCACAAAATCCTCCGTTTTGGAGGGGAAAGGCACCCACACATCAACCCCGACATGCATATGCATGAGTGCTGACAAAAAAACACACATACACGTACATGTACATGCATGTGGCGGTGATGGTGTGGGTGGTTACAAATTAATTCGAGTATCGAGAATCGATTCGCAGGGTTGCATTGGGGGGATCGCAGACAGATGCGGAAAAAGTTAGGCATCCTGCCTAAACATGCCGGCCCCCCTTGCGATACGCAACATCGTTTTCCGCCAATGACCTCCGCTGAAACGAGAAAAATGAATATAAGGCTTACACACTAAACTTAATCTAAATGAGGAGTTCGTCTGACGACGCAAAATGGCCGGGAATCCTTTCCGACTTGCTTCGCATGCCACCTGAGCTAAGATGAAAAAATTAGCGGTTATGGACAGTTATAAGTGAATATTTCTTGCCATTGAATTATACATAAATATAGAAATTCAGAATGTAATATGTGTATAGTCGATGGCCAGTAAGGCTGGACGAAGAGGCCGAGGTCTCCGTTCCAGATTGGCACCATTTTTTGTTATTCTTTGGTTTTTGTCGTTCCGGATGGAGAGGCCGAGGTCTCCATTCCAGATTTGCGGTTTTTTTTTGTTGGTTGGACGAAGAGGCAGAAGTCTCCGTTCCAGACTCGAGGGTTTTGAGGTTTTTCTGGGCTGGACGAAGAGGCCGAGGTCTCCGTTCCAGCGTATAACGTGTCGTGTCGCTCTCAGGTCGACTATGGCATTTTATGGATGTGCCAGGGCGAGTGGCCGTGAGGTTGGTTGGGTGATGCGCGTTTTCGCTGCAGCGCATGTATTTCGTCAGTTGTGTATTATATTATTACCCTACAAAACACTTGGTCACAAAACTTACCCACGCCCATGCAAATGTGACTACGAATATAACCTGTCACCGTAAAATGACTAGTCAAATTTACGTGGAGTGACGAGAGCGTTTTTGCAAGGTAGTTAGTGCTGTGATTTCGAGCAGCTTATGCATTTCAACAAAACCAGCAAGATTGCGGTGTGTGGGAGGTTGGAACGGACGTGATTCCAAGCCACCCGCGCAAAATTACTTGTTTTCGTGATACGCGTGTTGTTTTATTAACAAACGTACGTTAAAATAGATGAATAAACCGAGTTTAAAACGAAGCGTAGAGGCTGACGAAGGTATGGATTTAATTTTGTGCGACAGCTCATGACGAATAGCGAAAATCGTAATTAAACTCGAAAGTGTACCAACTGCCGGCGCTTGCATGCAGATTGGCGATGCGTTCTCCACGACGCGTTCTATCTGCACGTACCATTCTGAGATTGCATGCAATCCTGTCGTGTATTTCTTAGTTAGCTGACAGCTGGTATGGTGAATTTGTGGTGTGCGAGTATATATATATATACATATATGTATTTGCTTGCCCTTGAAAAAAAAAACTAGGTCACTGGGGCAGTAGCACACTAGGCCGGTAGAAATAGTTGACTTTTTCCTATTTCGGGATTTTGTCGTGTCGGGATTCTTTTATTTCGGGACCCGGATTGTTTTTGTACCGAGCCCTTATAATGACTGTTTGTGATGTTTGTTGTTGAAAAACAACAAGTCCTGCCCCCCAGACAGAAAACAGTGCCCAAAAAACGGAAAGGGTAAAAAAAAACAACAAAAAAATTTCTTTGTAAAAAAAAAATGTGAATTTTTTGCAAGGAAAGGTTGTTTTTTGTTTTGTCTTCCCCTTTTTTTGAGTTCCTTTGTTGTGTATGACCGGTTGGTACTGCAGGAGATGCCCACATGAGTAACAATAGCAAAACGCGTCAGTCCCGATTGCGATGTTTTGCGGTTTTCGGTACTGACTTTGTCTATGTAGTGTTCGGTATCCGCCCTTAGTCTGACAGCACTAATGAGGCTGCCGTTGTTATGTTGCGGGTTGCCATCCAGTTGTTTTCCCGTAACAGGAATTTTCCAGGATACATTAATGTAGGATTGTGGTGGATAAATTATCCCCACCACTTTGTTATTTGCTAAAGGATTTTCAGGCTGGTAAAACGTAAGTATGACAAATTCCTAACGGATTTTTGATAATTTTTTCGATAATGGATTTTTTTTTTTTGTTTTCAGATGGAACCTTTGCAATTGCTCCTAGTGTGTTTGGAGACTGGGGATGAGGAGCCCATCCAGGTGGTGGCGGATATCCAATACCCGGAGCGGCTCCTACATTTGCCACGCGCCGGACGAGTTAGTGCAGCAGGCGGTGGAGGAGGGGTTGCGGCGAGTTAAGCCCTATGTCCTCCGGGCCCTGCAGACGCCGTCGGCCGCGCCGTCAGTTGTCACACTTTTGCGATGCCCATTGATGAAATTTATTAATGGATTTTTTTCTCTTTTTCTTTGCAGATATTCATTGCGAAAACTTCCATTTGTACGATTTTGTGAAATTGTCAGCAGAAAAACACATATTAATTGTGCTTAGACGTTTCAATTGGCAAATATGTAATCCAGTAACAATTTGCAGTTAGCGTAGTGTAGAAAATAATTACAGTTTAGCGAATTTCTTGGTTTTGATATTCCAGACGGATAACCAAGTGCGTGCGTGACACGACGTGGAATTTGTAGGTTCCTTATTTTTGGAATTATTTTCGCCAAGGAGGGCAGAATTTAATTAAAAAAGTACCTGAGCCTGAGCAATATTTGCGACCATTGAGGGTTAAGTCGGCAGTGGCTGATGAAAAACAGCTGCTAATTATCACAGGCCTCTTATACATTTGCAGCCAGCTTATCGTCTAAGCATAATATATTAGTTCCATGATATGTGTGGACCCTTGTTTTCTTTATGTAGAAAAAACGGAGGAAATTGTGTGTTTAAGTATTGGTTTAATTAAATGTGTTATTGGAGTTCGGAAGCTTACGTGGTATTATATAATGATAATTAAGCTTGAAAGCATCATAAACTACATGCCTGTGACTGCTTCTACAGGATTGTTATGCGTGAAAATGGGTCGATTGCAGCAATGCAAACCAAACTACGAAAATCTTGATATTTGTTTTACAAGAAGTGTGCGCGGCAATAATTTGCTTACAATCAATGGCAAGCCGTACACATTAAATCGACGCATTAAAGATGTTTGCTATTGGGAATGCGTAAAGCTACGTGGTAAATATACAAAATGTACAGCCCGGGTTATTACAAAATGTGATCAGATTGCATCTTTGCGTGGTGATCATAACCAGATCGCGCTCTCGTCAAACAACATAAATAGAAGACATTCGTAACCATCATTGAAAGTAACAAAGTACACAAGTTTTCAGTTTTTTCTTAGCATATACACCGTCTGTGTATGTGACTTGTACTGATGCTTAAAGTTGTTGACAGATTACACATAAATAACTTTTGATTTGTTTTGTATATTTAAATTTGGTATGCAATACAGGGGACGTATTGTTGCTGCCTACGCATTTCTTAGAGAATTAGGAATTTTTCCATTGAAGAGAGTTGAGGCCTTTGATTAAACATGGACGTAACATATAAAATTACCACATCGCTCATATAACTTTTATTATTTATCCATATAGATATTCATATATAAGATTGTGACGTAAAGTTAGGTATTCAATAAAATCAAGATAGAGGTCATTGGACATACCAAGCATTTGGCACGCTTAGAAAGTGAATTTAATCTACGTAAACACTTAGCTGCACAGTGCAAAGAGTTACTGAATACCAAAACATCAAGTATTTAGGGAAATTGTACTAAAGACCGAGAAATTAACATCATTTACACTATCCTTGCGTACGTTGTTGAAAGCTACGCGTCCACTACAAGAGGCACTACAAGTACCAATGGATAGGGAAGTTGCAACAGCTTGTGCAGCCTCATCCACCTGAAGTACGCATTACAATTGGTAATAACGCCAAAGGTGTGGATGAATCTATAGTAATGAAGCTACGTTATTTCAAACGTTTAGGGTTTGTGACAGTTTGTGAAAGTTTTGTTGATGCAGCGCTCACACAAGACGTATTGAAATATTTATCTGAAAACGATTTAGGTGATACTATACCCGTGCCTGGTGGTGAATATGAGTTGAAACATATTAGCATAACACCAATCGCAAAAAACGAAGTAGATGTTTTAGCTGTGAATATATACAACGTGACTGTAATTCAGTTACTCATATACAATAAGAATGAAGGACTTGATACAGTATTTATTAAATGAAAATGTGGTCTTTCAACCAACTTCCTTACCAGGAACTCACTGGTAGTATAATTGTAGTCTGAAATATCGCCGGTGAAAGCTCCAACCAACCCCTCCATAGAGGAAAACGTTTTATATGTGGTTTGAGCTTTCATGGATGATATAAACGTATTTACATAAATGAAGATGTGCGGTGGAAACTTCATATTTCCTTTTCAATAAAATTAGGTGTCAGGAGCTTCCCTGTGAAATACGTGACGCTTATATGCCTCCACAATTCCTTGCGGACGTTATAAAACCAATGAAAATTGATGAGATCATGGATCCGGAAGTACCCAATTTATCTGGTGGTGCACTGTAACGAGTTAAACATCCATTCACGAAACGCAGAGAGGGTGAGTTCAATTGAAAAAGTTTACACTTAAGCCTTTTGATATAAGTTCCGAAATGTTATTGATTTGAGTCAGTTACTAGAGGTTTTGTTCATCAATGATGACAGATCTTTGACACTCCCAACCGAGAAATCTGGAAGGGTTCCTTTGACTAGGTAAGGAAAACGGGAATTAATTCAATCACCTTAGTGAAATTGTAGTACACAAGTGTCTTTAGTGGGATATTGGTAGTGCTAATAAATTTGTCAATGCCACAAGTTCTTTAGAACTCATTCGTCTTCTACTAAATATTCAGTGAGTTGATAAAGTTATGTTGGTTTGGTCATTCTTGCAGAACTTGTCTGAGGAATGCTGCACCATCCCAATTTGTTGCCAAAACTCCCTATATGAGCATAAGTTCAAGGCATTTTGTCGTAAGAAAAGTTAATGGAAAGTTTTCCGAGATGCAGCATTCCTCAATCTAACTCTAATATAGAGCGGTTTTTTTGGGGGTGATACGACCCTCAGAGAAATTACACATTAACTTGCTCCTGCACAAAAGTGTATTAAATGGTATACACCATTTTACAACAATAAGAATTGGTTACACGAATTGTTTTATTTTTGCGATCCTTTGATTAAACTTGAGTTATGTAGTTCTTGTGTTTAATAAGTTATCGGTAATTTTTCGCTATTTCGTATAATTAGCGTTTGTTTTTTTCGAAGTGTTGAGACATGTATTGTGTTTTAAGTCGCTTCTAAAAAATGTTTATTATTATTATTTTTTTTTTTTTTTTATACGTAGCACTCAACCTCGCAAACATTTTGCGTGTTGGATATTTCGGTTTTTCGTTTGTTGATTCCTCGTATGAACACTGGTACTGGGTTTTCCCTACATGATGTGTCACAATTCCGAACCGTAAGTGTTCTGTCATCCGCGCTCCGGGTAAGGGGATGAATTTTGGTAAATTCTGTTGGCCTCGCGCCTTTGGGGGTGATACGACCCTCAGAGAAATTACACATTAACTTGCTCCTGCACAAAAGTGTATTAAATGGTATACACCATTTTACAACAATAAGAAGTGGTTACACGAATTGTTTTATTTTTGCGATCCTTTGATTAAACTTGAGTTATGTAGTTCTTGTGTTTAATAAGTTATCGGTAATTTTTCGCTATTTCGTATAATTAGCGTTTGTTTTTTTCGAAGTGTTGAGACATGTATTGTGTTTTAAATCGCTTCTAAAAAATGTTTTTTATTATTTTTTTTTTTATACGTAGCACTCAACCTCGCAAACATTTTGCGTGTTGGATATTTCGGTTTTTCGTTTGTTGATTCCTCGTATGAACACTGGTACTTGGTTTTCCCTACATGATGTGTCACAATTTCGAACCGTAAGTGTTCTGTGATCCGCGCTCCGGGTAAGGGGATGAATTTTGGTAAATTCTGTTGGCCTCGCGCCTTTGGCCGAGTGCGTTCAAGTTCTGTGGCAGACAGTGTATCTGCGTTAGGGCGTTTCTGGTATCCTCGTTATGGGATGACGAGTGAATGGGAATGGTTTCTTGTGTCCTCGCTCGGGGTCAGTGAGTGAATTTGGGTTGACTTGTTGGAAGTTTGAAAATATGAAAGGTCGAAGGCCTTTAGATTCTGTGGCAGATCGGTTCGCCTTCTGCGTTAGGCTTTTATGATGTCCTTGCTCTGGGCGAGCGAGTGAATTGTGGGTTTTCTGTTCAGGGGGCCCCCGGTTAGCCTTGTTGAAAATAACAACTTAGAAAAAAAATGTTTTTTGGTTTGCGAGCTTTTGGTAAGCTCTCCCGCGTCTTCGTGCATCTCGCTCCCTTTCCCCATTGCCCACCAGTAGTCAGGTGTAGGATTACCTCCGGTAGACTCGACACGAGACCGGGGGTAGAGAACAAAAAAAAGAGAAGATATAGGATCGCCCTCCGGTAGACTCGCACCATCACGAGACCGGGGGTTGATTATAATTCGGGCCTCGGGAGAGACACAAGCTTAGGGATAGCGGGGCATCACGGCGCGTGGTTGAACGCGTCTTTATGTCCCGCGCTCCCTTTCCCCATTGCCATCGCGTAGTACGTTTTTGGATTCCCCTCCGGTAGACTCGCACCATCACGAGACCGGGGGGTTGATTATAATATATGGCTCGGGAGAAACGCAGGCTTAGGGATAGAGAGACACGAAGAAGCGGGTTCCTTAATATGCTTTCTATGCTTTCACCAACCGTGGGCCTCTGATTTTAGGTAGTCGGGGGAAATAGAATTTTGGTTTTTGGGGTTTTGTAAGGCGGAATTTGGCCCCTTACACTTAAGCCTCCTTGTCGTGGGACGGAAGGAGTACCAATTTCGTAATTGGTCTCGTTATTTGTCCCTTGGTTGTATGAACGTCAACAACACGCACACGGTTATCAGAGCCTCCCCATTCTCCACTCGTTGGGTTGGAGGTTGTCCTCTTTGTTAACAACTAGGTCTCCGGGTTTTAGATTAGGTTGTGGATGTTTCCACTTGTATCGGTTCTGGATCTCGGTGAGATATTCGGTTTTCCATCGCTTGCAGAAAGTGTGATGGAGGGCTTTGTGGTTCTGCCACCGATTGATTATCGAGGCAGGGCTCTCACTAGCATCCGGCTCTGGCGGACCCAGTAGATGGCTGCCAGTGAGGAAATGACCTGGGGTAAGTGGCTCTAGGTCCGTTGGGTCACTGGATGCCGGGCTGAGCGGCCGCGAGTTCAGGCATGCCTCGATGCGGCACAAAAGGGTATGGAATTCCTCGAAGGTGAATTTGTGTGGTGAGGCTATCTTTTTGAAATGGCTTTTGAAGCTTTTCACTCCAGCCTCCCACAGCCCTCCCATATGGGGAGCGCCCGCAGGGATGAAATGCCACGTGCGTGACTGGTGGCTGTATTTTGAGACAGCGTTCTCGGAGTACATATTTTTTGGGCATCCGCGCCTAGATATGAAACGGGCAAATGCCGCAAGAAATGATGGTGTGCTGAGGTCAGTAGTGGCCTCCAGATGAATTGCTCGTATGGAAAAGCAAACGAAAAGGCAAACATAGCCTTTGGATAGGCGACACCCTCTGCCGTGGTAACTTTTAATGTCGAAGGGTCCGGCGAAGTCGACTCCAGTATTCGTAAATGCACGGCTGAAGGTCGTGCGTTCGCAAGGGAGAATACCCATAAGTTGGGTCTGAGCACGCTTTCGGTGTATAGTGCAAACTTTGCAATTATGAATGGTTGCCCTAATCATGGTTTTGATGTTAGGTATCCAGTACTGGGTGCGCAACATGAGTTGATTTTCCCCATACAGACTTTGTTGATGAAACATTAGGACTGTCAGACGGGATAACCGGCAGTTGTATGGGAGGAGGATTGGGTGGCGTTCATTAAAAGCTAAGGCCTTTGACGCCCCGAGTCGCCCTCCTACCCGAATGATGTCATGTTTGTCTAGATAGGGATTAAGTGAGAGTATTGCACTTTTCCCTGCAATTGGTTTTCCGGCCTTTAGATCACTATGTTCGGAACTATAGTGTTTTTTCTGATAGATTTTAATTAAGAGTTGGGTTACTGATTTGATCTCATCAGGAGAGATTAAAGGTGACTTGGCCTGAAATGATTTTTTTGTTTTGGGGTGAGTTCTTCGGTAGAACCTCACAACGTATGAGAGCACCCGTAAAGCCCTAGGTTGATCTGAAAAGCGTTGGAGAATATCGGTAGTATTTACTGTTGTTGTTGCGCAGGTCTTCGCCCTCTTTTCCTCTACGAAGGTGATGTAGTCACTTTCTTGTGCTGGCCATTGGGAAGTGTCTTCTTGCAGCCAAGAAGGTCCCTGCCACCACAACGAATTGTTGACCAATTCAGACGCAGGTAATCTCTGCTACCTAAATCTGCTGGGTTAGATTCTGAGTTTACATGCAACCAGTCCTTATTTCCGACCATGTCGATGATCTTGGTGATCCGATGTGCGACGAAAGTGGACCAGGTACTCGGCGGTTTCCTTATCCATGCGAGGACGATAGTTGAATCCGTCCAAAGGTGCACTTTCACTGGTCCCAACTTGAGGTTCCTGAAAATTGATTCGGTGATTTCCGCTAACAGAACGGCTCCGCAAAGTTCCAATCGTGGAAGAGAAAGAGTTTTCACTGGGGCTACTCGGGTTTTGGCTAGAAGCAGGTTTGTCCAGATGTCATTATCCGTTTTTACGCGCATGTAAACGGCTGCTGCACAAGCCTTCTCGGATGCGTCACAAAATCCATGGATCTCGATGTCGGCTCCTGGTGAAAAGTTGACCCATCTAGGTATCCGGATTTTATCGATTTCATGGTATTGGTCGGTGAAGGTTTTCCATCATTCCAGCGTACTGGTAGATACTGGTTCGTCCCAAGCGGTGCCTTCCAACCAAATACTCTGCATGAGTATTTTTGCCACAATGACCATTGGTGCCAGCCACCCTAATGGATCAAAAAGTTTGGCGATTGCTGATAGTATCGCTCTCTTTGTAATGTTTTCCGGGTTGTCCAGTGTCCCTGCTTTAAAATAAAATAAATCGGAGAGGGCATTCCATCGAATTCCTAATGCATTAACGGAACTGGTATCTTCGAAGGCCAGGAAGTTTTCACTGAGCAGGTCTGCTTTGGGGATGTCCCTTAGAATGTCCTCTGAATTGGATGTCCATTTGCGAAGTGGAAAGCCCGCGGAGTGTAGGACTTGACGAATTTCATCTCTGGCTTTAATGGTCGATGTGATCGTATGTCCACCCGCTAACACGTCATCTACATACATGTATTCTCGCAGTATGCTAGTCGCTGTAGGGTGTGAATTTGAGACGTCGTCTGCTAGTTGGAGAAGCGTTCTTATCGCGAGGTATGGAGCGCAATTCACTCCGAAGGTAACCGTCTTTAATTCGTAGAGACTAATAGGGTCATTCGGGGAAGTGCGGTATACAATGCGTTGAAATTTGGTGTGATTTTCGTTCACCCAAATTTGACGATACATCTTTTCGATGTCGCTATTGAAGACAAAACGGTATAGTCTCCAGAAGTAGAATATCATTTAGGCGCTTCCCGTTGGCCGTAGGGCTCGAGGCATTGAATACTACACGTACCTTTGTAGTGGTACTTTCCGCTTTAATAACGGCGTGGTGGGGCAGGAAGTAATGATCCGAATCGTCGGATGGGATATTTCTTTTCAATTTTTCCATATGTCCGAGCGTTTCATATTTTGATAACACCCGAACATATTCCTTACCGAAATCTGGGTTTTTTATTAGCCGCCCCTCATTCCGGAAGAATTGAGAGCATGCACGCTTCAGGGATGGTCCTAAGTTAATATTGTTAGGGTAATCCTGACGGAATGGTAGTGACACGGTGTACCTTCCATTCTCACTTCGCTGCGTTGTTTCTTTAAATAGTTGTTCGCAGTACCTTTCATCCTCATTTAATATTTTATTTTTGGGTACATTTTCTACCTCCCAGAAAGCTTTGAGTTGGTTGTCTAACGAAACCTCGTTGTAGAAAGGCATAATGCTCTTCGTTGGATTCGGTGATTCGATACGACCGGTTAGTATCCAACCGAACACTTTCTCTTGGGCTAAGTGTGTGTTTAGCACATTCTTTTTTATACCGTTCATTATAATTTGGGGATATATGTCTCCGCCAAGTATGAGGTCTACGTCTTCGTTGACGTAGAACCTCTTGTCTGCCAAAACCAAGTCTGGGAATGCCTGCATAGTCATTGCGTTGATATGGCAGGATGGAAGATTCCCAGTGAGTTTCGCTAGAACTAGTACGGGTGTAGTCAGGCTGAAGCAGGGATCCACTGGTCAACGTAATTCGATGTTGGATGCTTCTTTCACCTGAGCTGACACCGCATTTGTGATGCCTGAAACATGGGCATGCATTTTCCTCGCTGGAAAATTGATTCTGCGTTTCAGTCTTTCAGATATAAAGGAACATTCAGACCCAGAATCAATTAATGCCCGCGCGGAGAAGTCGGTACCATTATGGTGAATGTGTACGCGAGCAGTTCCTAAGAGCACACCTGTGCTGGAATTGGCATGGCAGGATTTGACATTCTGGTTCGTAGAAGAAGGTGGTTGTCCCGATTCCGGTCTTTTCCGTGCCTGTACCGAAGTTGATGGGGTATTATCCGCATCTTTGAACGGGTTGCGCATCGCTGGTTGCTGAAGTGTGTCCGCATGCAGGAGCGTGTGGTGACAAGAGTGGCAAATGGAACAGTTGTATGAACTGGTGCACCTCGTCACTGTGTGTCCTGGGGATAAACAATTCAGGCAGCCATTTGTGGATTTGACGAATTTAATCCTTTCTAGGGGTTTCTGTCGACTGGCGCAACGCATTTGATTTTTGCACTTTAGAAGTGGCATTCCCTGTAAAACCAGACACGGTTTTAAGTGTCTGGAAACGATTTGACAAGAATTTGTCCATATCATCCCACTTGGATATGTCCGTCTTGTGGTCAATGCTCTGCTCCCATAGAGCCAACGTATTCTCAGGTAATTTTGTCGAACATAAATAAGTAATAATCGCATCCCAATTTGAAACGTCAATCTGATGTGTTTTTAAGGATGCTAAACAATTATTTATGTCGCGCTGTAAGGTTTTGATTGAGCTGCCGCACTCGCTATCTATCTTTTTTAGATTAAACAAAATTTGTAGTTGTAAGTTTACGAGAATCCGCTTATTCTCGTATCTCTCACATAGGTTTTTCCAGGCTGTTTCGAAGCCTTCATTTGTCAAAGGACATTTCTTGACAATGTCCTTTGCCTCACCTTGGGTTTTTTGGTTAAGGTGGAACAACTTTTCCACCGGGCTTAAGCGACTGTTGTTTTTGTAGATGGTCGTGAACAGGTCACGAAACGTTGGCCAAGATAAGTAGTCGCCCTTGAATACCTCAGTATCGCAAGCTGGCAGGCGGATACTGTGTTCGCGCGCGCGTTCTCCCTCAGGCTTGACTGCCCTATCTTTTTCCTCCTTCAATTTGGCTTGAAGTTCAGCCATGTTCGACATGCATCTCAGGAAGACGGCATATGCCGCTTTATGCTTGATCTTCACCGCTGCAATTTTCTTTGCGTCGAGCGTGTCAGCAACTCCTCTAGGGCGTTCTCTGCTTTTTCCCACTTAGCTTGCAACTCTTTTTGCTGTATTGCAAGAATGTGTACAGTGTGCAGAGCCGCATTTATGTCATTAAAATCGGCCTTGAATTCGATTATTCGATCGGCCAATCTAATATATGATTCCATGTTCATGGATTATCTTTATTTAACGCTTTCAATTTGTTTATTTTTTCACTGACTTTGCAGCTTATTTGTGCCGAAAAGCAGGGAGAAGGGGAGAGCAACAACAACGTCTTTTGTGGAATTAAAGGGGGCCACTTGCCACTTCAACGTTCAAATTTGTTATAAATAAGTGCGCGCTCTGATATAACAGCTCGACGAAAAGTGTAAAAACTCAGTGGAAACTGTTGTAAAAACTGTGTCGATTGAATTAGTGAAAATTAAAGTGCTTGAAAAGAAAATGAAAATTTCCACAGCCGTATGGCGTGATATTTTAATGTGAATGTGAGGTTATGTGCACCTCTTCCTTGTGCTGTGTCCGGAGAGCCTTACCGCTGGTGGGGGGACAGACCAGATAGTCACAAGGAATGTTAAACGACGTTAAAGCAACGCGTTTGCACTTATTTTTCTTTTCGGCACTAAATTCTTTACACTTTTCGCGGTTAATTAGAAATCACTACGCACTTTAAATTGATTTTTCGCACTTTTTATTTATTGTTCTAACCAAAAAAAATGTGGCAAGAAATATTGCACTTACTCAGGTATTTTTTGGTGACTTGTATACTGGTGATGATGTGATGATGTGGCAAGATAACTCGGTGTTGCAATGGCTTCCGCTCGCTGTCGATTCCTCAGTGTTTGACGCTGGTGTTAAATAATAGCCGTTCTTAAACTTTTTGTGTTATCGCTGTTGATTGTGGCAAAAACTCTCCTTATAACTTTTTATGTGAGGAATTTGAAATTTGTGCGGTCAGCTATGGTCGTATTTTGTGGACTGTACTTTAGGTGCTGTATATTCCTTTCTCGGGGAGATAGGACCAAATGTTCGGCCGGGGTGCGTGGGCTCCTGGAGGTAGGTGGGCGCACCAGGAACGATCTCCGTGGGTATATGGCGTGTGGAATAATGAAATAAACAAATAGACGAGAATTTCTCGTTATAATAAGACTGTTTTATTGGGTGGACGTAAATTAACTTGGTGACAATATTACCTGACTGTATGTAGAAACATGGCAGAGATCGTTGGCGGCAGATGCGTATGTTACGGCGGTTGAAATCCAAGAGGCCGGTTGTATAGCAAGCTACAACCGTTGACCCGCAAAATCCTCCGTTTTGGAGGGGAAAGGCACCCACACATCAACCCCGACATGCATATGCATGAGTGCTGACAAAAAACACACATACACGTACATGTACATGCATGCACATGCATGTGGCGGTGATGGTGTGGGTGGTTACAAATTAATTCGAGTATCGATTCGCAGGGTTGCATTGGGGGAATCGCAGACAGATGCGGAAAAAGTTAGGCGTCCTGCCTAAACAAAAAGAAAATTTCAAAATGGGCGTGGCTCCGCCCTTTTTCATTTGATTTGTCTAGGATACATTTAATGCCATAAGTCGAACAAATATTTACCAATCCTTGTGAAATTTGGTAGGCGCTTAGACTCTAGGACGATAACTGTTTTCTGTGAAAAAGGGCGAAATCGGTTGAAGCCACGCCCAGTTTTTATACACAGTAGATCGCCTGTCCTTCCGCTCGACCGTTAACACGATAACTTGAGCAAAAATCGATATATCTTTACTAAACTCAGTTCACATAATTATCTGAACACACTTGGTATTCGTATAAAAAATGGCCGAAATCCGACTATGACCACGCCCACTTTTTCGATTTCGAAAATTACGAAAAATAAAAAAAAAGCCATAATTCTATACCAAATACGAAAAAAGGGATGAAACATGGTAATTGCATTGGTTTATTGACGCAAAATATAAATTTAGAAAAAAACTTTGTAAAATGGGTGTGACGGTAGAAGAAAATGAAAAAGTTCTGCAGGGCGAAATCGAAAGCCCTTGGAATCATGGCAGGAATACTGTTCGTGGTATTACATATATAAATAAATTAGCGGTACCCAACAGATGATGTCCTGGGTCACCCTGGTCCACATTTTGGTCGAAATCTCGAAAACGCCTTCACATTTACAACTACCACAACTCCCTTTTACAATTCTTATTAATAACTTTAATTTGACACCCATATTGTACAAACACATTATAGAGTCACCCCTGGTCCACCTTTATAGAAAAGGCGTCCACCTATAGAACTAAGGCCCACTCCCTTTTAAAATACTCATTATCACCTTTCGTTTGATACTCATAATGTACAAACGCATTCTAGAGTCAACCCTGGTCCACCTTTATATCGATATCCCGAAAAGGCGTCCTCCTATAGAACTAAGGCCCACTCCCTTTTAAAATACTCATTAACACCTTTCATTTGATACCCATATCGTAAACAAATTCTTAAGTCACCCCTGGTCCACCTTTATGGCGATATCTCGAAAAGGCGTCCACCTATAGAACTAAGGCCCACTCCCTTTTAAAATACTCATTAACACCTTTCATTTGATACCCATATCGTACAACAAATTCTAGAGCCACCCCTGGTCCATCTTTATATCGATATCTCGAAAATGCGTCCACCTATAGAACTAATGCCCACTCCATTTTAAAATACTCATTAACACCTTTCATTTGATACCCATATCGTAAAAACAAATTCTAAAGTCACCCCTGGTCCACCTTTATGGCGATATCTCGAAAAGGCGTCCACCTATAGAACTAAGGCCCACTCCCTTTTAAAATACTCATTAACACCTTTCATTTGATACCCATATCGTACAACAAATTCTAGAGCCACCCCTGGTCCATCTTTATATCGATATCTCGAAAATGCGTCCACCTATAGAACTAATGCCCACTCCATTTTAAAATACTCATTAACACCTTTCATTTGATACCCATATCGTACAAACAAATTCTAGAGTCAACCCTGGTCCACCTTTATGGCGATATCTCGAAAATGCATCCACCTATAGAACTAAGGCCCACTCCATTTTAAAATACTCATTAATACCTTTCATTTGATAACCATATCGTATAAACAAATTCTAGAGTCACCCCTGGCCCACCTTTATGTGTATATCTCCAAAAGGCGTCCACCCATAGAACTAAGGCCCACTCCCTTTTAAAATACTCATTATCACCTTTCGTTTGATACTCATAATGTACAAACGCATTCTAGAGTCAACCCTGGTCCACCTTTATAACGATATCCCGAAAAGGCTTCCACCTATAGAACTAAATCCCACTCCCTTTTAAAATACCCATTAACACCTTTCGTTGATACCTATATTGCATAAACGCATTCTAGAGTCATCCCTGGTCCACCTTTATGGCGATATCTCGAAAAGGCGTCCACCTATAAAACTAAGGCCCACTCCCTTTTAAAATACTCATTAACACCTTTCATTTGATAACCATATCGTACAAACAAATTCTAGAGTCACCCCTGGTCCACCTTTATGTGTATATCTCGAAAAGGCGTCCACCCATAGAACTAAGGCCCACTCCCTTTTAAAATACTTATTAACACCTTCCATTTGATACCCATATCGTACAAACAAATTCTAGAGTCACCCCTGGTCCACCTTTATAACGATATCCTGAAAATGCGTCCACCTATAGAATCAACCCTGGTCCACCTTTATAACGATATCCCGAAAAGGCGTCCACCTATAGAACTAAGACCCACTCCCTTTTAAAATACTCATTAACACCTTTCATTTGATACCCATATCGTACAAACAAATTCTAGAGTCACCCCTGGTCCATCTTTATATCGATATCTCGAAAATGCGTCCACCTATAGAACTAATGCCCACTCCATTTTAAAATACTCATTAACACCTTTCATTTGATACCCATATCGTACAAACAAATTCTAGAGTCAACCCTGGTCCACCTTTATGGCGATATCTCGAAAATGCATCCACCTATAGAACTAAGGCCCACTCCATTTTAAAATACCCATTAACACCTTTCATTTGATACCCATATCGTACAAACAAATTCTAGTGTGACCCCTGGTCCACCTTTATGGCGATATCTCAAAAATGCGTCCACCTATAGAAATAAGGCCCACTCCATTTTAAAATACTCATTAACACCTTTCATTTCATACCCATATCGTACAAACAAATTCTAGTGTGACCCCTGGTCCACCTTTATTGCGATATCTCGAAAAGGCGTCCACCTATAGAACTAAGGCCCACTCCATTTTAAAATACTCATTAACACCTTTCATTTGATACCCATATCGTACAAACAAATTCTAGTGTAACCAATGATCCACCTTTATGGCGATATCTCGAAAAGGCGTCCACCTATAGAACTAAGGCCCACTCCATTTTAAAATACTCATTAACACCTTTCATTTGATACCCATATCGTACAAACAAATTCTAGTGTGACCCCTGGCCCACCTTTATGGCGATATCTCGAAAATGCGTCCACCTATAGAACTAAGGCCCACTGCATTTTAAAATACTCAATAACACCTTCCATTTGATACCCATATCGTACAAACAAATTCTAGAGTCACCCCTGGTCCACCTTTATGGCGATATCTCGAAAATGCGTGCACCTATAGAACTAAGGCCCACTCCATTTTAAAATACTCATTAACACCTTTCATTTGATACCCATATCGTACAACCAAATTCTAGTGTGACCCCTGGTCCACCTTTATGGCGATATCTCGAAAATGCGTCCACCTATAGAACTAAGGCCCACTCCATTTTAAAATACTCATTAACACCTTCCATTTGATACCCATATCGTACAAACAAATTCTAGAGTCACCCCTGGTCCACCTTTATGGCGATATCTCGAAAATGCGTCCACCTATTGAACTAAGGCCTACTCCATTTTAAAATACTCATTAACACCTTTCATTTGATACCCATATCGTACAAACAAATTCTAGTGTGACCCCTGGTCCACCTTTATGGCGATATCTCGAAAAGGAGTCCACCTATAGAACTAAGGCCCACGCCCTTTTAAAATATTCACTAACACCTTTCATTTGATACCCATATCGTACAAACAACACATTCCAGTTTTACGCTAGGTTCATTTTACTACATGGTGATGTTCCCTTATTTTGTCTCCATAGCTCTCAACTGAGTATGTAATGTTCGGTTACACCCGAACTTAGCCTTCCTTACTTATTTATACTCAGTTGAGCAGAGCTCACAGAGTATATTAACTTTGATTGGATAACGGTTGGTTGTACAGGTATAAAGGAATAGAGATAGATATAGACTTCCATATATCAAAATCATAAGTATCGAAAAAAATTTGATTGAGCCATGTCCGTCCGTCCGTCCGTCCGTCTGTCCATTAACACGATAACTTGAGTAAATTTTGAGGTATCTTGATGAAATTTGGTATGTAGGTTCCTGGGCACTGTTGTTGTTGTTGTTTAAAATGAACGATATCGGACTATAACCGCGCCCACTTTTTCGATATCGAAAATTTCGAAAAACCGAAAAAATGCGATAATTCATTGCCAAAGATGTATAAAGCGATTAAACTTGGTAGGTGGGTTGACCTTGTTACGCAGAATAGAAAATTAGTAAAATTTTGAACAATGGAGATGGCACCGCCCACTTTTAAAAGAAGGTAATTTAAAAGTTTTGCAAGCTGTAATTTGGCAGTCATTGAAGTTATCATGATGAAATTTGGCAGCAACGTTACTACTATTACTATATATGTGCTAAAATTAAATTAGAAAAGTCGGATGAAGAACACGCCCATTTAAAAAAAAAATTTTTTTTAAAAGTCAAATTTTAACAAAAAATTGAATATCTTTACTGTATATAAGTAAATTGCAAAAAAATACAAAAATAAAAGAAAATTTCAAAATGGGCGTTGTTCCGCCCTTTTTCATTTAGTTTGTCTAGAATACTTTTAATGCCATAAGTCGAACAAAAATTTACCAATCCTTCTGAAATTTGGTAGAGGCATAGACTCTATGACGGTAACTGTTTTCTGTCAAAATGGGCGAAATCGGTTGAAGCCACGCCCAGTTTTTATACACAGCCGACCATCTGTCCTTCTGCTCGGCCGTTAACACGATAACTTGAGCGAAAACCGATATATCTTTACTAAACTCAGTTCGCGTACTTATCTGAACTCCTTTATCTTGGTACAAAAATGGCTGAAATCCGACTATAACCGCGCCCACTTTTTCGAAATCGAAAATTACGAAAAGTGAAAAAAATGCCATAATTCTATGCCAAATATGAAAACAGGGATGAAACATGGTAATTTGATTGGTTTATTGACGCAAAAAAATAACTTTAGAAGAAACTTTGTAAAATGGGTGTGACACCTACCATATTAAGTAGAAAAAAATGAAAAAGTTCTGCAGGGCGCAATCAAAAGCCCTTGAAATCTTGGCAGGAATACTGTTCGTGGTATTACATATATAAATAAATTAGCGGTACCCGACAGATGATGCTCTGGGTCACCCTGGTCCACATTTTAGTCGATATCTCGAAAACGCCTTCACATATACAACTAGGGGCCACTTCCTTTTAAAACCCTCATTAATACCTTTAATTTGATACCCATATCGTACAAACACATTATAGAGTCACCCCCGGTCCACCTATATGGCTATATCTGTAAAAAGCGTCCACATATAGAACTGAGGCCACCTCCCTTTTAAAATACTCATTAACACCATTCATTTCATACTCATATCGTACAAACACATTCTAGGGTCACCCCTGGTCCACCATTAGAACTATGGCCGACTCCCTTTTAAAATACTCTTTAATACCTCCCATTTGATACCCATGTCATACAAACACATTCCAGGATTACCCTAGGTTCATTTTCCTACATGGTGATTTTCCCTTATTCTGTCTCCAAAGGTCTCAGCTGAGTATGTAATGTTCGGTTACACCCGAACTTAGCCTTCCTCACTTGTTTCAACTCAGTTTGTGCATCCAGTGTTGAGGGTAGGGCAATAATGCGTTAATAGTTAAGCAGTGAGTGGAAATATAGCAAACTGGTCTAACTTACTTAAATTTTTCATAAAAATTTTGAATTTGATCTAAAACGTTGTACTTTTTGATTGTATTTTCTTAAATTTTCTACAAACTTTTCAAATGTAATTATAACGTTTTGGTATGGAGCTCCTTAAACAAAAGTATAAAAAAATATGTAAAATCAAATGAAACTGACATAGAATTATGGTGAAATTACTTGAAATAGAATAGAAAAATAGATTTTTCCACACCACTCGGGAGGTCCCCGTTGGCGCGCTACCGAAGTTAGTTTTGGGTGCTCCGTTCCCCAGTAGGCATATATCATCCATATAAACTACATATACATATATCGCCCATTTACTTCAATAGTGTGATAATTCAAAAAACACGAACTTTTAGTTAAAAACGAAGAAATGTGCTAAAAGAATTTAGCCTATTTCACGCCACCCGTTAGGTATGCAATTGGGCTTTACCGGCACCGATGATCACGCCAACACCTCTCCGCCTTGCTTCAGCAGTGATTTCGCCCAGTATCGCAGGTGGTGGTCCCGCTACGTCCCCATGGGGTATGTACGCTGAGGCCACCCCCATATCATGACTGCCTCGCTCGAGGCAGACCGTGGTTACGTCAGCATTGCTGAAGTTAGAGAGAATAAAAGTTTAATCCCTTTCTTAACAAGCACACAAGATCTAGGCCTACCTGCCTCCCCATGCACCAAGGTGTTGAATTTTCCAGTCCTTAATCCAGAAATTTTACTGCCGTTACTACTCGGCCACGGCTCTTGGACAAGGACTATATCCACTCCGCCTTTTTTAAGGCAGACCAACAAATTTGCGGAAGCCGCCTTAGAGGACGGATTTCCATCAAAACCGCTCTTCTTCCGCACCCCATCCTTTGCGGATTCGTGTTAGTCGTGTCCAGTCTAAAAAGACCCCCCCCCCCCCCCCCCCCTCAAGGCCGCTGTCCGGAGCCGATTGTGTAGTCGCCCTTCAACGGTCTCGTGGTTATATATGCTACGCAGGAAGGCCACGCGAGGGTTGACGCCTCACCTTATGAATAATGCGTTCAGAGCCAGACCGGACGCAAAGCGGGGAAATTTTCAACCGCACCTACACCACCAACTTAACGGCGACGGGGCCGGAATGTAACTTGAGGTCCGCCATGATTTTAACCGGACGTGGGCAAGTGCAGCATTAGCCTACCAGCCATTTCGGTAGGGTTTCACCCCGACCTAAGAAGGTGGTAGAATGCCGCAGCTACCAGCCCAAAGTCATCACGTCAATATTCAATTTCAATAATCAAAAGCTCTAACAATCTAGTTCGTCACCGTTGTGTACCGATCTTGGCCTTTAAAGAGTCCTCCCTCCCCCGAACTCGTAACAATGACTTAATGCAGACACTGCAAAATAAAGAAAAGCAGGAAGAAGCACGTACCAAATTCTCTCTCTTAATAAAAGGTCACACAGCAACAAACCGAAAAACGACATTAGACTGTGCCATAATTGATGCAGTGAGGCAAACTCGAAAGTCCTTAAAGAAATAGACCTCATTAAAATTCTAACATCGGATAAAGGAAGCAAAACTGTGGCAATGGAGACCAATGAATACAACGAAAAAATGGAAGATATTTTAAAGGACCTACGCACGTACAGAATCCAAAGACATCCTACTTCCAGACTACAAACCAAAAACAATTATTTAGCAGACAAACTTTTCAAATTGGATATAATTACGAAAGCTGAAAGAAATATACTCGTGACAACAACTGCGCTAGCCCCAAGGATCTATGGGCTTCCAAAAATACATATACCTGGAATGCCACTCAGACCCATATGTTCCGCCGTTGGGGCCCCGTCTCACGGTATATGCAAGTATATTGTAAATATCCTAAAGAACGTATCAGCCAACTCAGTATATAATGTGAATAATACTATCGATTTCAAGGAAAAAATATACAATACACCCATTTACGACGACGAAAAACTCATTTCTTTTGACGCGGTGTCACTCTTCCCAAGCGTACCAATAAAAATGGCGCTGGACGTTACACGAGAGAAATGGGCAATAATAAAGGTAAATACGAAAATACCGAAACAAATATTTATGGAGATAGTGACGTTTTGCATCCAAGATAACAGGTATTTTAAATTCAACGACAAAATATATACACAACTTAAAGGATTACCAATGGGACCACTAACCTCGCCTGTGATCGCCGATATTATAATGGAACAGCTGTTGGATACTACTTTTAAAAAGCTAGGGAAAAAACCCAGACTTTTCACCAAATACGTTGACGATTTATTTGCGATAGTAAACAAAAACGAGGTACAAAATACATTGGATGCGCTTAACTCGTTTGATAGACATATAAAATTTACGACGGGTCTCGAAGAGGACGGAAAATTGGCATATCTTGACTCGCTTATAATCAGAAGGGAAAACGAATTAAAAGTAAAGTGGTATAGAAAACCTACTTCATCTGAACGAATCATCAACTTTAACTCAAAGCATCCAAAAACGATGATAATTAATACAGCAATGGGCTGTATACGACGAATGCTGCAAGTTTCTGACGAAATATACCACCAAGAAATTAAAAAGGAAATTAGATTATTATTAAAAAACAATGATTTTCCAAACTCTACTATCAAAAATTTACTAAAACGGGCTTTAATTCAACATCAGAAACAAAATTCAGAAAACACACAAAAAACAATGTTCAAGACGGTATCATATGTACCTCAGCTATCGGAACGTTTAGCGAAGTCGGATTGCTATAATACAGAAAAACTAAAGATAGCACACAAACCGGCTAACACATTAAAAACAATATTCAACAGAACAAAAACAAAAATACCTACAACCGAAAAAAGTAATTTAGTATATAAAATACCTTGTAATGGAAACTCGAACGAAGCTTGTGAAAGTATATACGTAGGCACAGCAAAGGCAAAACTAAAAACGAGACTTTCCCAGCACAAATCAGATTATAAACAATGTCACCACGTTAATTTTCAAAAAAGTGCACCCATGACACACTGTGCAGCTAGCAGGCACTCACCAAACTTCGATGCAGCAGGGATTCTCGCACAAAAACAAAACTACAACAAACGATACACATTGGAAATTCTACACATAATTAACACGCCCACAAAAATACGAATGAACTATAAAACGGACTGTGAGGGATGTGCTCATTCGTATCGTCATCTACTAAACAACAATAGGACAGTAGCAAACACCTGATTAGACGGTGCAGACGTAAACACCAAACAATGTATGTTAATGTCAAGTGATGTATTGTGAATTTTTGTTAAAACTTTTGTTTGTAATTTTTATTAGTGAAATATGTGATATTAATTGTTTGTTTTCTATGTTTTTGGGTTGTCACCAGTGGCCATGAGGAAGGTTACCGCAGAGTAGCCGAAATATATTGGCATTAAAACACCGAAAACTGTGTTTTTCAATTGAGTTTTTAGACCTTGAGCCGGCAAAAAATCAATATTTGTTATAAAATGAATTATATTTTACACTGAAGGAAAGAGACTGGTAAAATCAATCGAAATCGGGTCAATTCAACCGAAATTTCTGTCAATTTTTATCCATCGCAACAAGATGTTGAATCAACTGCGCACAAATCGTTGATTCGTAATTGGCCGTTTTAGTAGTCAAATAAACAAAAAAAGTTGTTTCGTTATACTTTACCCATAGTTTTGTTGAATTAACAATTATTACTGTCGCTCTAAGAATACCAATCAAATCTATTAATATGAAAGGGATTTCTGTTCATTCGAAATAACCAGCGTAAACTCTTAAATTAACAGTGTTTATTGTCGAAATGACGCTGACAGGGAAATCAGATATTTCTGTTTTTTTCTAGATTAATAGCGTAAACTTTTACATCAACAGAGTTTTCTGTTCATACCTATGACATTAATACCTGTTGAAAAAATAAAAGCCGGATAAATATATTTTTCACTTACGTAGTTTTTTTTATTTTTATAAATTGCACATAAGTACATTTCATTTCTATTGATTTTATTGCTATATTTAGTAATATTAATTAAAATAATAATAACTTAATTCTGAATTCAAATAAACAAAACTTGTTCCGAATCACCATCGAAAGCTTTGTATGTTGCCATATATATACGTAAATATGTGAATATATAAATACGCATGCTTGATATATATATATGTATATATGCTACATACATATTCACACACGCGTTAGTACATGCTCTAGCAAAAATAAGAAAATGTACCGTTTGTTAAACCACATTGGCGTCGGTTTCAAGAACTTTATTTCAACTTTACAATTAAACATTATACACTTACATTATACATTATACACTTTATTACTTTGTTTTATTAAACGCACTTTCACCAAATTTTATATTTTATAAATTATTTAATTTATAGTTTTGAACTTCGCCGCGCGTCACTTTACTGCTTATTCTCAATTTCTTTTCTCGCATGTAGAGTTGCCACACGTGATTTTTTCGAACAAAACTTGTAGTATAAATGTTTGACATAACATTTTAAATAGAGAACTTGTAAGCTATAGAAAAGTAAAGAATGAAATCGCTAGAAGGTAATTCACCATTGGAGTAACTATACATGGGTTTTTTGTTCTGTATTGATAACTGAAAAACTAATTTTTTGTTGTTTTCCCAATTAGTGTGTTTTTTCGATATAGTGGTTTTGTTATTTTGGTGTTTTTTTTAAACAAGTGGCATCATCGTCATAAGTACAAAGTAGAGAGCGCAGTGAGCGTAAAATTCTCTTTGCAATTTGATCATGCATTGACTGTTGTTCGCTGTTGGAATGACATGTAAGATCAGTTGTGTTAACAGAAAAATCAGTTAGATTGATTAGGAATCTGTCAATTTTACAGAATTTTGTTAATTTGAGAGCGACAATTTCTCTTCTGTTCAAATGACTAAACTAATTTGTTCGCTTGACAAAGAACTCGGTCGAGATTAACCATAATTCGATCAATTTCACCGAATCCCCGTTAAGTCAATAACAACAGAACAGATTTTTTGATTTTACTAGCACCATTTCTTTCAGTGTAGTAAATATGTTTGCGTTAATAATTTCAATGTTTTTGTTTGTTTTTCTTTTCTTTCGAATTTATTCTGCTTTGCTATATCTTAGTATTATATCGTTCACAGACGATATTTTATGGTAGATATGGTCATATATATTCATGAAATGGTGTGTTTACAAATTAATATAAATTAATTACGTACATATGTAGATCTCAATGGGAATCTCAACATTAAATATCCGAACATTAGAATCTTCATATTTCCACAATGATAACATTAAAACCCGGAAAAAAGTCTAAGTGCACTTATTACGTTTTTATATGGAACTGTTTATTCACACTGAAAGAAAAAGACTAGTAAAATCAACCAAAATACGGGTCAATTCAAACGAAATTTCTGTCAATTTTTATCCATCGCAACAAGATGTTGAATCAACTGCGCACAAATCGTTGATTCGACCGTTTTAGTAGTCAAATGAACAAAACAAAAATGTTACGACAAAAAAAAAATGTAAGGCGCGATAACCTCCGAAGAGATCTAAGGCCGAGCTTCCCTTCCAATTTGCGTCGTGCTCCTTTTTAATTTTTCCTACAAATTGGCGGGACGGGACTCCGAACGGCATCTGCGAGGCAGATGAGTTTTCACTGAGAGCTTTTCATGGCAGAAATACACCCGGACGGTGTCGCCGAGGGCGACTCCGCTTAGAAAAATTGTCTTCTAATTGAAAAACCTTATTTCTAAAATTTTGATGTTGCTTTGCCCGGGGTGTGAACCCAGGGCATTCGGTGTGGTAGGCAGAGCACGCTTCCATCACACCACCGTGGCACTTACTAACCGAACTTCAATTGGGCCCACATCAAATATGCTGGCACTCATTAAACATTATACACTTTATTATTTTGTTTTATTAAACACACTTTCACCAAATTTTATATTTTATAATTTATTTAATTTATAGTTTTGAACTTCGCTTTGCAAATAGAAATAAAAATAGTAGTCACAAAACTGTTTCTCAATTCTTTCAGTTGCAGCTCAGCTCGTTCTCAATTTCTTCTCTCGTGGCTACTACACTTGATTGTTTCGAACAAAACTTTTAGTATAAATGTTGGACATAACATTTTAAATAGAGAACTTGTAAGTTATAGAAAAGTAAAGAATCAAATCGCAGGAAGGTAATTCACCACTGGAGTAAATTTACATGTAATTCGGCAAGTTTAATTTTCGTAACACTTTAAGTTGAAACGATTCCAAAACAACTCAAACTTTTATGTTGTCGGAAACATTAGCACTAAAAAAGGATGTTTTTTATTATCTTATTAGATACGTTCGCGTGAGTGAAAATTCCTAAAACTTGAACAAAATATTACCAACTTTGGAAAAATCCTGTTCGTTCAAACAAAGTTGCAAAACTGTGCCCGATAAATAGGTGTCCCGGTATCTCATAATTTTTTGCACAGTAAATTCAAACAAGGGTTTTTCGTTTTGTATTGATAATTGAAAAACTAGTTTTTTGTTGTTTTCCCATTTTGTGTGTTTTTTCGATTTGGTGTTTTTTTTAACAAGTGGTACCATCGTCATAAGTACAAAGTAGAGAGCGCAGTGAGCGTAAAATTCTCTTTGCTCATGTATTGACTGTTGATCGCTGTTGAAATGACCAGCGAGATCATTTGTGTTAACAAAAAAATCAGTTAGATTAATTAGGAATATGCCAATTTAACAGAATTTAGTTAATTTAAGAGCGACAATTTCTGTTCTGTTGAAATGACTAAACTAATTTGTTCGCTTGACAAAGAACTCGGTCGAATTAACCGTAATTCGATCAATTTCACTCAATCTCCGTTAAGTCAAGAACAACAGAACAGATTTGTTGATTTTACTAGCAACATTTCTTTCAGTGCACTTCACTTAATTTTTTTGCGCTTTAACTACTTTATTTTTATACTCAGTTGAGCAGAGCTCACAGAGTATATTAAGTTTGATTGGATAACGGTTGGTTGCACATATATAAAGGAATCGAGATAGATATAGACTTCCATATATCAAAATAATCAGGATCGAAAAAAAATTTGATTGAGCCATGTCCGTCCGTCCGTCCGTCCGTTAACACGATAACTTGAGTAAATTTTGAGGTATCTTGATGAAATTTGGTATGTAGTTTCCTGAGCACTCATCTCAGATTGCTATTTAAAGTGAACGATATCGGACTATAACCACGCCCACTTTTTCGATATCGAAAATTTCGAAAAACCGAAAAAGTGCGATAATTCATTACAAAAGACAGATAAAGCGACGAAACTTGGTAGATGAGTTGAACTTATGACGCAGAATAGAAAATTAGTAAAATTTTGGACAATGGGCGTGGCACCGCCCACTTTTAAAAGAAGGTAATTTAAAAATTTTGCAAGCTATAATTTGGCAGCCGTTGAAGATATCATGATGAAATTTGGCAGGAACGTTACTCCTATTACTATATTTACTCTTAATAAAAATTAGCAAAATCGGAGAAGGACCACGCCCACTTTAAAAAAAAAAATTTTTTTAAAGTAAAATTTTAACAAAAAATTTAATATCTTTACAGTATATAAGTAAATTGTGTCAAAATTCAACTCCAGTAATGATGTGGTGCAACAAAATACAAAAATAAAAGAAAATTTCAAAATGGGCGTGCTCCGCCCTTTTTCATTTAAAATGTCTAGGATACTTTTAACGCCATAAGTCGAACAAAAATTAACCAATCCTTTTTAAATTTGGTAGGGGCATAGACTTTATGACGATAACTCTTTTCTGTGAAAATGGGCGGAATCGGTTGATGCCACGCCCAGTTTTTATACACAGTCGTCCGATTGTCCTTCCGCATAGCCGTTAACGCGATAACTTGAGCAAAAATCGAGATATCTTTAATGAACTTAGTTCACGTGCTTACTTGAACTCACTTTATCTTGGTATGAAAAATGAACGAAATCCGACTATGACCACGCCCACTTTTTCGATATCGAAAATTACGAAAAATGAAAAAAATGCCATAATTCTATACCAAATACGAAAAAAGGGATGAAATATGGTAAGGTAATTGGATTGTTTTATTGACGCGAAATATAACTTTAGAAAAAACTTTATAAAATGGTTGTGACACCTACCATATTATGTAGAAGAAAATGAAAAATTTCTGCAGGGCGAAATAAAAAACCCTTAAAATCTTGGCAGGTATTACATATATAAATAAATTAGCGGTATCCAACAGATAATGTTCTGGGTCACCCTGGTCCACATTTTGGTCGATATCTGGAAAACGCCTTCACATATACAACTACCATCACTCCCTTTTAAAACACTCATTAACACCTTTCATTTGATACCCATATCGTACAAACATATTCTAAAGTCACCCTGGTCCACCTTTATGGCGATATCTCGAAAAGGCGAACACCTATAGAACGAAGGCCCACTCCCTTTTAAAAATACTCATTAACACCTTTCATTTGATACCCATATCGCACAAACGAATTCTAGAGTCACCCCTGGTCCACCTTTATTGCGATACCTCGAAAAGGCGTCCACCTATAGAACTAAGGCCCACTCCCTTTTAAAATACTCATTAACTCCTTTCGTTTGATACCCATATTGCACAAACGAATTCTAGAGTCACCCCTGGCCCACCTTTATGGCGTTATCTCGAAACGGCGTCCACCTATGGAACTAAGGATTACTCCCTTTTAAAAAACTCATTAACACCTTTCTTTTGACACCAATATTGTACAAACAAATTCTAGGGTCACCCCTGCTCCACCTTTATGGCGATATCTCGAAACGGCGTCCACCTATGGAACTAAGGATTACTCCCTTTTAAAATACTCATTAACACCTTTCTTTTGATACCCATAATGTACAAACAAATTCTAGGGTCACCCCTGGTCCACCTTTATGGCGATATCTCGTAACGGCGTCCACCTATGGAACTAAGGATTACTCCCTTTTAAAATACTCATTAACACCTTTCATTTGATACCCATATCGTACAAACGCATTCTAGAGTCAACCATGATCCACCTTTATGGCTACATCCCTAAATGGCGTCCACGTATAGAACTATGGCCCACTGCCTCATAAAATACTCTTTAATGCCTTCCATTTGATACGCATGTCATACAAACACATTCCAGGGTTTCCCTCGGTTCATTTTCCTACATAGTTATTTTCCCTTATGTTGTCACCATAGGTCTCAACTGAGTATGTAATGTTCGGTTACACCCGAACTTAACCTTCCTTACTTGTTTTTATTTCATTTAAAGGTAATCCTCTATTCTATTCGAAACTTTCGTTTTCTGTCACACTTACATATTAAATTTGTATTTGGAGTAATCCTTAGTTCCATAGGTGGACGCCGTTTCGAGATATCGCCATAAAGGTGGACCAGGGGTGACCCTAGAATTTGTTTGTACAATATGGGCATCAAACGAAAGGTGTTAATGAGTATTTTAAAAGGGAGTGGGCCTTAGTTCTATAGGTGGACGCCGTTTCGAAATATCGCCACAAAGGTGGACGAGGGGTGACTCTAGAATGTGGGTATCAAATTAAAGGTATTAATGTGGGTTTTAAAAGGGAGTGGTGGTTGCTGTATACGTGGTCGCATTTTCGAGATATCGCCATAAAGGTGGACCAGGGGTGACCCTAGAATTTGTTTGTACAATATGGGTATCAAAAGAAAGGTGTTAATGAGTATTTTAAAAGGGAGTAATCCTTAGTTCCATAGGTGGACGCCGTTTCGAGATATCGCCATAAAGGTGGAGCAGGGGTGACCCTAGAATTTGTTTGTACAATATGGGTATCAAAAGAAAGGTGTTAATGAGTTTTTTAAAAGGGAATTAAATTAAACTCGGTAAATCGCAATTGCATAACTAACGGGTGGCGTGAAATAGGCTAAATTCCTTTAGCACATTTCTTCGTTTTTAACTAAAAGTTCGTGTCTTTTGAGTTATCACACTATTGAGGTAAATGGGCGATATATGTGTATGTAGTTTATATGTGTGATATATGCCTACTGGGGAACGGAGCACCCAAAACTTACTTCGGTAGCGCGCCGACGGGGACCTCCCGGGTGGTATGGAAAAAGCTATTTTTCAATTCAATTTCAATTAATTTCACTATAATTCTATGTCAGTTTCACTGGATAAATAAACTGAATTGAAAAAAATACAAGTTGGTCGAATTTCGACCACAGGCGATACTAGTATGTTTATTGCGCAGCCTTGTAACACTATTAGGCACACAAAACAAACAACAACAGCATTTCAAGTGTGCAGTTGGGTATTTAAGGTTCGGTTTTACGCCAACTTCCTTAACTATTATGTTTATGTTTGTTTGGGTGATTTCAGTGTTTAATATTTTGTTTAGAAATAGTTGTTTCGTTTTTTCTAGTTGTTTTTTTACCGCGGGTTCGAATCGAGCTCAAGGCATAACAATAATTATTTTAACATTATTATTGTTATGATACATTTTTTCTTAATTGAAAAAATGTTAAATGAGAATAGAAGAAAGAAAAATTTAGACAACTGCCAAAGCTCGTTGCATAGATCCATTTCGGGAACTGCTAAATTCCTTCATCGGCAACGTTTAGGTGCCGCTGCTATAATCATTCAGCTATCACAGCGGTTTTTGTTAGTCTTCATTATTTCTACTTCTATTCTGTTTCTTGCCAATTTATATTCACGGCACTGCGACATCTGTTGCAGGATGGGTGTGAAAATCTGACTTGTTTCATGGCAATGATGCCATAGTGTCATATTAATTGACACTTGTTCCCCGTGCTCTGGGATGTTTTAACAATTTTTGTTTTTATATCGGCCTACTGATTTATAAGATCGCATGTTCGAATCGAACTCAAGGCATGAATAATGCGTTCAGAGCCACACCGGACGCAAAGCGTGGAAATATTCAACCGCACCTACACCACCAACTTAACGGCCGGAATGTACCTTTTAACGGGACGTTGGCAAGTGCAGCATTAGCCTACCAGCCCAAAGTCATCACGTCAAAATTCAATGTCAATAATCAAAAGCCCTAACAATCTAGTTCGTCACCGTTGTGTACTGATCTTGACTCTTAAAGAGTCCTCCCTCCCCTGAACTCGGCACAATGACTCAAGGGTGCGGATTTTTTCCAGTTGTGCTCTCTAGATCCGTCATTATCAATAGAAGCAGGGGCACCTCGTGCAGGTCGTGATAACCAATTCCGCGTGACCTTTCGTCGCTATGGCCGGTCTAAGACTGATAACAGTCCCTGATCCAGAGCCTGGAACCACTTATGATATCCAAGCCAAGTATCTTAGCCCCCAATTTTACTAAGATCCGTTACTTTTTCTTCGAGTTATGGCTCCCGAAACAGAAAATTTCTTAGTCATGAAAGGGGCGGTGCCACGCCCATTTTTTAAAATTTGATTTTTTTTCTATTTATCGTTATAAATCCACTTGGGAAATGAAATACCATTGATATAAAGTGGTGCCACGCCCATTTTGAAATATTTTTATCAAGAATCTCAATATCAGTCCACATGTAAAATGTCAACATTCTAGGTGTGTTATTTACTAAAAAATCATGTTTTTTGTGTTTTCCAAAATTTTATAAATATAAAAAGTGGGCGTGGTTATCATCCGATTTCGCTCATTTTCAATACCAATCTATTCTATTCTTACTCAAGTTATCGTGTTAACGGAGAGACGGACGGACGGACATGGCTCAATAAATTTTTTTTTCGATACTGATGATTTTGATATATTTAAGTAAGTCTATATCTATCTCGATTCATTTAAACCTGTATAACCAACTGTTATCCAATCAAAGTTATAATACCATGTGTACAAGTACAGCTGGGTATAATTAATTTAGAGAAATAAGCAAAATAGGCATTTCGTAATACTAAAGTATCTATGTATCAAATCACTAAATTTAGGAAAAAATTGATCAAGAATGATAAAATTGCAGCAACGCTGGTTAGGTTATATTTTCTCAATTCCAACAAAAACTTTAGTTGACTCTCTAGGTTGGTCAGCTTTCGTTTTTGCTTGGTAAAATGTTTTACAGTAATGCAAGTATTATCCCCGTATTTGTATTTCATATGTAGGTAGTAATTCTTCATTTTTATTGTTGTTGGTTTTTTGAGAGGAACATTTTTTTTAATTTGTGCGGTTTTCTATCGCCAGGCCTTCCGTGATAGCAATTTTTAGTGATAGCCGGTCAATAATTTTTTGTATTAAATTTTGTGTCAGAATAGGCTTTTCTTGACCATATGGTTGTTAGTTTTAGTGCAAGTAATAAGTAATACGGGGATTATACTTGCATCATTTTAAAACATTTAACAAGCAAAAAAGAAAACTGGCCAACCTAAAGGGTCACACTAAAGTTTTTGTTTGAATGAAAAAAATATAACCTAACCCCAACCCATCTAAGTGATGCCATCAAAAAAATCACAATTAACACCACTTCCCAAAAGGTAAAAAAACAACTAGAAAAAACCAAACAACTTTCTAATACTTATAATACTTAATTACTTTTATTCTGTTTCGGCCTTTATTTTGTAAATTTTTATAAAAATTTTTTTTTCTTTTTTTTTTCGAGCTCTAGGCCATGTATATGTAAATTAAAACACCAAAAGTGCTTGTTTTACATATAAATTTTATATCTATCAAATTTATTTTTATGAATTTATTTTAATCGATATTTCGATTTCAAACCGAAATCATCTTCAGGAACTCTTGAGTGCACCTGATCGAAAATTTTTATAAAAATTTATAATACTTAATACTTATATGACACTACTTTATTTTCTTTTTATTTTTCTTGTATTTTTTCTTATATTTTTTGTCGCCCACCCTGCTAATACGGTTTCAGTACTGGTGTGTGTAAACTTACTTACTTACTTAATTGGCGCTTAACCGTCTAAACGGTTATGGCCGTCCAACAAGGCGCGCTAGTCGCTCCTTCGCTTCGTCAACCGGCGACATTGTTTTCCAATATTCCAATTGTTCTCGCCACAAAAATAATTTAAAAAATGTGGGAGGAAATACAAAAAACCACAAAAATACCGAGGCGAATTTTCCAACAAATGCTGGATTTCTGTCTAAAAGACAATGGTTATTTGCGGTTGATAAAGTTCTTATCAGCCCAAACGTTCAAGTGCAAAATGAATACTGCAATGAACCTAATCAATCAGATATCAGCCATCAACAGTTCTGGGATGCAAACATGAGCAAGATTAAATAAATTCTCACTAGAAACAACTACCCACAGACACTTATACACAGCTTAATAAGGGGAAAAATAGCAAATATTGAAGACAATCACAATAAGAAAGCAACAAAAGATATCTACAACAGATCAGCCCAAACAATATTATAGTGTTACATATATACCTAGACTGACAGAGAACTTTGACAAAACCATCACATCCAACAAAATTAACACACGCTTGGCATATAAATCCAACAAAACATTAGGAAGCATTTTTATAAAAACAAAAACACCACTTCAAATTTCACAACATAACAATATTGTATACGAAATACCATGCAAAGGGACAGATCATGAAAGCTGTGATAAAATATATATAGGCACAACCAAACGAAGTTTTGGCGTCCGCCTAAATGAACATGAATCGGACATTAGAAAGAAGAAAACAAACACAGCTCTCTCACAGCGCACCACAGCGCGTGGCCACACAGCTGATTTAAAAAATGCCAGAATCGTAGATAAAGAAAAACGGATAAAGATCAGATACACCATAGAGAGCTTAAGAATAATGCAGAAAATGGAACAAACAGTAAACATAAAAGAGGACACGGATTGCATTGCAGCGACTTATTTGCTTTGCATATAATTTTAAATTTTAGTTCACAAATGTACCACACCCAGATGGTATCGATGCTATGCTGTTAGTTTTAGTTATGTAAGTTGTGATATTTTACGTATATTTGTAAGTGACCTATCCTTCAAAAAATTCTATTGTTTCGGTATATTAACAAAATTTATAATTTCATATAATTCTTCAATGTTTTTGATGAAAATAATGTTGAATAAATGCAGTTTCGCTAAGTTGCTTAGCGAAAAGTTGGGTCGCAATAGTGAAGTTTTACTTGCACTAAAAATAGCAACCGTATGGTCAAAAAAAGCCTGTTCTCACATAAAGAAAAAATAATTTTTCAAATTAATCAAAATAAACTAGCTCCAGTTTTGGTTGATAAAGTAGGTCCAAAGTAATTTTGTCAAATTAAATTTTCCCTTTTATCGTTTTTAAATTTTAAAGTAAATTACCTTACAACATATTTCTTTTGATCAAAAAAATATTTTTTTTTTAATTTATCATAGTAAACCTATTTAACTTTTTGATGAAAAATATGTTCAAAGTAAATTTTTGCAATTTAAACTTTCTCTTTTATCGTGCTAAAATTTTAAGATATGCAAAAGTAAACTACTTTAAGGGAGTGGGAAGTGAATATGGGAGTAGGGGTAGGAATTAGAGGTTTACGCCGGTCACTTAATCGGCGGCGGCGTAGGCTCTATTATATACCGGCGCCGGCGGCGTGGCCGGCGCGCCGACATAGGGATCGGCAAAAACCTCTTAATTGAATGGCTGCACTTCACAGTATCACATTGTCCACAACTAATGAATATGGAAACATACTGCTGAAGTCAATGGTATATTTGATGCTCTGGAACAACAACATTAACTTGCGGATGAGTATCTGGGAGGCTTGTAAAGCGAAAATTAAACAAATAATATTTGGAAAGGTTTTGTTTATATGTATTTAAGGAAATCGACGTTTCGGCCATTTCGGAATGATCTGCGGTTTTTGCCTCAAAATCTCGCGTATCGGTCAGAAAATTCTGGGAGTAGCTCCTTGCGGAGAGAGGGGGAAATTCTTAAAATGGTCACACTTTTGAAGCGTAGTTTCTCCGAAGGAGATGTTCTGGGCTAACTCTAATACCCGTCGTCGGCACGATTATTTAAATTATTTGTGGCTACAAGCTGGTCACGCACAAAGGCGGTTTACGGTTGCTATCAATTATCTACTAATAGCCATGACTCTCGTGGCACATTTGTCACGACTACCATCAATGCTGGCTTATTGTTGATCGCGCCAAAGCACGCCTTCAGTTTCTTCGGCTGTTTCTAAGAGCTACAATTCCCGACGTGTGAACAGTAGCAATCCCGACCACCAGTCGCTACCACGCATCCTGGCCCTTATACCATATGCCAGCACAGAAGCCATAGGACTGCGACTTCGAACTCATACCTTGGTTGACGTCACTTTTCTAGAAGCTCTAGGTGTAGCTCCGCAGACTTTCTGATGGATGCTTTTGTCGCCCTATGCTTCCGAGCTACACCAAAAAAACACCTTGCAACGTTAGGGTGTAACTATTCGGCCAAGGATGCCGCTCTCGAAATCATAAGCTGTCTAAGTGGATATCATCGCGTAACTCATGGGCGAAAATCATATAATCATTGGCGCATCTACATAATTTAAACATTACAAGGACCGCGGATAAAAGTTTTAAAATGTAGACCAAAATTTGCAGACCTTTGTGTTCGATAAATTGACCTCAATAGTCTTCGTTTCCAGCCTTATGATATAACAGCTCATTATGGATGACCGCCTTCAGTTTTCAGACTAGTTCGACTATCCCCTACGTTAGGCTAGTAGAACACCCGGTCATTTGTTCGACTGCCTTCAGAAAGCTTTTGCTTCACCACTTTGAGTGTTCTTGCGAAGGACAAAGCCTAACCTGGTTAAAATATGTGCCTACGTATTCACATTTGTAACAGGAGCCGTCACGTGTAGGTCATATTTAAACAAGGTTGATGGGCTATATCCAATGTGATTCACTCCAAGGGACTAGTTGGGGATAGGGCCGCCAACTTTAGGAAATGTCAAACCGGGAGACCTTGGGGGTTGAATAATGAAATGTGAAAATCAAAATTAAAATTTCAGACGCTATTTTATAGCTAATCAAATAAAGTGATTTTTCAAAAGGTTCTCATACGTGCTGAAGATATATGAAACTTAAGTATGAGCTGAGAATCATTTCAAAGGAGAATTTAAACCTCTGGAGCCTACTAAAGGATTTTGCATCATCACTGATTTCGCTTTTTCTATCAGCCAATCGGGATATAAAATTCGGCACCTTTTTCGGTTAACTTGCTTTTTTACCAACTTGAGGACAATTTGAAAATATGTTCGACTTGGGACATTTTATTTAAATTCATTGTTCTTTATTAATTTTTTGAAAAAATTATACGAAGTGAGCATTTAATTTTATTATATAACTTATCTTTAAGTGTTTTGTTTTAATAACTTGGTGAATTCGGTGATGGGAAATCCGTGTTAAGCTGGCATTGAAAGCGCCTGTTTTCTCAAATAACTTTTCAGTGGTAAGAAAGTGTTAAATTTCCCGATCGGATTTTTATAACTGGCAGTGATGCGCATCCCTTGTGTTGCGAAAAATCTGGCCACACGGCCGGCATAAATCTCACTATTTCCCCGCTGAAAAACATGCATACGCTTCGCTCGCTGATTGGCTCATAAAAATCAGGTGATCAAAATTGAAGAGAACGTAGGTAAAAGAAAACTTTGTAATAGGAGACACAGCTAGTACGTGAATTAACGGCAGAGTGATACGAATAAATTTTTTAATCCTCCTTTGTAAATAAAGAATAACGGATCGCAAAAGTTTGCGAACTTTTTTTAACATTGGCAAATAAAGAATAACGGATTGCGATGTGAATTATTGCGCTTCAACAGCACAGCCTAACAACTCTAATGCTGTTGGGCAATTTGGCACTACCGGACAATCTGCACACCAAGGGCAACAGCTACCCAGCCCTGCTCACGCGTTAAATTCTGTTACTTCTCTTCGTCTTCGTCATCAAGCCGAACTGCTACAAGAACAGAGTGAATTCATAAGGTGAAGAGAAGCGCTGCTAAGAGCACAGCATAGTTTTTTGGATCGCATTGATGCAATGGGCTTCGATGATGAACTGGATGAAAGACAATATACTCTGCCTGGGTCTTCCTTGTCAGTGCGGAATGCAGGCCTACCAACAACGCACGCAATGCAATTACCTTCTAACTACAATGAAGCTCTCACCACAATGCAGTTACCGCCAAACTCCATTACACCCGTCAATACAAATGTACCTCCCAGCAATGAGCCTCGTGTAAATAACACGTTTATCAGAGCACCAACTGCCCCACAACAAGGTGGTGATCTGCCGCAATATGTTCTGCAATCGTTGCTGGACAGAATACAGTCCCTTGAGCAGCAAATACAGGCGTACTCCACACGTAATGGAAAAAATTATTCCCCACAACCGTTTCCAATGGGTCCTAATAGAAATGGTATATCCTTTGGAGCACAACCAGTTTTTACGTTGCCAACAGCTGTCACTCTAACAGCCTATCATTTGGCGCCTCGGCTCATCGCCGCCTCACTAAAGATCACAATGCCTCTCGTCACAGTCTTGTTAAAGAGCTACCTGAATTTGATGGCAAGCCAACGGAGTGACCATTGTTTTACGCTGCTTATAATTAATCAACTGAGGTGTGTGCATTTTCTGACGAGGAGAATCTAATACGCCTCCGACAAGCTCTGGAAGGTCCAGCTCGCAACGCAGTGAAAAATTTGTTATTGCATTCATCTTGTGTGTCACAAATAATGACAACCTTTCAAATGCGATTTGGAAGGCCGGAGTTGATAATCAGCGTTCTGCAGCGATAGATTTGTGATCTGCCCCCCGTCAGAAAACCACTTAGAATCAATTGTAGACTTTGCTGTTGAAGTGAAAAACATCTGCGCAACGATGTTGGTATCAGGGCTTAACAATCATTTGAATAACCCTGAACTCGAGCAAAAACTGGTTTCGAAATTGCCTGGACTACTACCAGCCTACTGGGGAATGCATAAAAGAACCTTAGCGACTTGCAATTTACAAAATTTCAGCGATTGGCTTTTTCAGATAGCACAGGGGGCTAACTGTGTGATTGTACCCAAAGAGGTATCAAAGATGTGCAAACGTGGGACAATTAATCATCATTTTGAAACGGTAAGCTGTATCGTTTCTAAAGAAAATTTTAGCCACATTTCTAATTGCCCCTCTTTCAAGGTAATGCCCCGTAGCCGAAAATGGGAACTAGTACGCAAATTCAAACTATGTCACCGGTGTTTAAAAAAGCACTCTAGTTTTAGTTGTAAATCAGCAGCAACCTGCAACGTTAATGGTTGGACGCGTAATCATCACCCAATGTTACACAACGCAGACGTAGTTACTACTAAAGCTCCAAGCACTCAAAAAACCACTAATCATGAGGAACCATCGCGGACTGCCAATGTAAATATGCACAATGTTGGTGGAAGTAGTACCCTCTTTCGTGTTCTTCCCGTAGTCCTGCACTCAGGTGACAGCAGTGTATCCACGTACGCTTTCATATATGACGGCTCTTCCCTCACACTTATCGCCGAAGAGCTGCTAACTAAATTGAACATAAAAGGAACACCGCAACCACTGTGTTTGCGATGGACTGGTGACACATCGATATGAAGATGAATCTGTAGCAGTTGATCTAGCGATATCAGCTAAAAACGGTAGTAGGAAATTTTCAATCAAAGACGTACGCACGGTAAAAAACTTGAGTTGCCTTTTCAATCTCGTAATGCCAAGGAACTGCAGTCAAAGTTCAAACATTTGAAGGGATTGCCTCTACAATCCTACGCAAATGTAACACCATAAATCTTGATTGAACTAAATAACGCAGCACTTGGATCTCCGTTGAAATCCTTATATGGTGGCGAAAATGAGCCAATAGCTGAAAAGTCTAAACTCGGTTGGACATTGAAAGGCCCTACGCCAGGTATCGGTCATGATATCCCACACTACGTCTATCACATATGTGACTGTTCCATCCAGGCAGAGTTGCTTCAATTAACGAAATCTTACTTCTGCCTGGATAGTTTAGGCGTTTCGGCTAACCTTACCCCGTTAATGTCTAAAGATGATGAGCTGGCACTGAAGCAGCTGGAGCAATACACTGTGCGAATTGGCAATCGATTTGAAACTAGTCTCTTATGGAAGAGTCATGAAATCACTTTACCTGATAGCATGCCGATGGCTTTATTTCGAGCGCGAAGCCTGCAAAAAAAGATGCAAAGAGAGCCAAAGTTGGTTGAGGTACTTCATCAGAAGATTGACGACTACTTACAAAAAGGGTATGCCAGACGTATATCAGCAACCGACGTTGCCACCAAAAAATGCTGGTATCTTCCGGTGTTTGCGGTAACCAGCCCTAACAAACCAGGCAAGGTGCGCCTAGTATGGGATGCAGCCGCAAAGGCTAATGGCGTATCACTGAATGACATGATGCTCAAAAGGCCCGACCTAACAACTCCTCTGCTGTTAGTATTATTCAAATTTCGGCAAAGACGAGTAGCTATCTCGGCCGATATAGCTGAAATGTTTCATCAGGTTTGAGTTCGGAAAGAAGACCAAAACTTTATGCGCTTCTTATGGTATGAACCAAACGCCGATGACCCAACAACTTTCGTGATTACAGTGATGACTTTTGGAGCTACGTGTTCACCCAGTTGCGCCCAATATGTCAAAAATAAAAATGCTGCAGAGTTTCAAGAAGAGTTTCCTCGTGCTTTACAATGTATTATTGAGAATCACTATGTAGACGATATGTTGGTAAGTGTTGACACTGAAAAAGAAGCAATAAAGTTGGTAAACGATATCCGTCACGTTCATGCGATGGGAGGTTTCCATATTCGAAACTTCTTATCCAATTCACATCGCGTTCTATCTGCGTTGAACGAAACCTCAACTGATGCCCTTTGTCTTGATCTTGAAAAAGAGCTAACAACTGAGAAGGTATTAGGCATGTGGTGGATCACCGCCAGTGATCATTTTGGATTTCGGGTTTCCCCCAAATACAGGGACTCCGATATCTTTGTTCACCATAGACGACCAACCAAGCGCGAAGTTCTTAGTTTGGTTATGACAATATATGACCCAATCGGGCTGATCGGTTTCTACGTTATATACGCTAAAGTAATCTTGCAGGAAATATGGAGAGCTGGCTCAAGCTGAGCCCCACTCAAATTGATATCAATACCTCGACTTGAATTAAAAGCTGCACTTCTGGGAGCCCACCTTGCCAAACACGTTATTGAATCACATTCTGTATCTATCGACTGCTCCGTATACTGGTCAGACTCACGAACAGTACTCGCTTGGCTGCATGCTGATCATCGTCGTTACAGTTGTGGCATTTCGAGTCAGTGAAATTTTAGAACTAACTGATGTCAATCAATGGCGTTGGGTTCCAACAGCAGAAAATGTTGCCAACGAAGCCACCAAATGGCACGGTGATCCAAACTTCTCAAACGACAATCGATGCTTTAGTGGACCATGCTTTCTGTATCTTCCCTGGAATGAATGCCCCGTACCTGTACAATAAAAACACGCTTCAACAGAAGAACTTCGCACACAATTTACTGGAGTTCACAGTTTACCGGCAGAATATTTTGTTGGGCCTAAACCAGAGAACTTTTCATCATGGGACCGTCTTTTTAAGGCAACTGCTAGGACCTTTTACTGCGCTCGCATTTGGTAAAATTTGGTACGGGGTAATAAAAATGTATACGGTGTCCCAAGTACCGACGATTTTCGTAAGGCAGAACGTTTTCTTTGGAAAAAAGCCCAGAAAGATGTTTTCAAAGACTCGATAGCTTCTTTGTCAACTGGAAAAGTTGTTGGAAAATCTAGCGATATATACAAACTATCACCCTATTTGGATGACCACGGTGTTTTACGAATAGATGGACGTGTTAAGATTGCAGGGCGACCAGATCCAGTTTTGCTACCAAACAACCACCGTATTACGCACTTGATCATTAACGAATTTCACATCAAATACCATCATGGTAGCATAGGAACCGTAGTCAACGAAATACGACAAAATAACTGGGTACCAAAACTCCGCGTTGTGGCCAACAAAGTTCGTCGCAATTGTCAGATTTGCAAAAACAGAGGTGTCCAACCACATCCACCTAGAATAGCATGCTTACCTCCAGCACGTACCGCACAGTTTTGCCGTCCGTTTTCTTATGTGGGAGCTGACTATGTTGGTCCTCTTCTGATGGCAGTCAGGAGGAGCACCGAAAAGAGGTATGGAGTGTTGTTCACCTGTTTGACAACCAGAGCTGTTCATCTGGAAATCGCATATTCGTTGTCTACTGATTCCTGCATTTTGGCAGTACGAAATTTTATGGCGCGTAGAGGAAGCCCCTTGGAAATAAGGAGTGACAACGGCACAAATTTTAAGGGTGTTGAAAGAGAAATGAGGTCCGGGTTTGAGCTGGTGGACCAGAACCGCATAACGAAAACTTTTACTTCGGCTGCAACTGAGTGGCATTTTATACCACCAGCATCTCCACACAATCGAGGAGCTTGGAAGCGGCTTATTCGCTCAGTAAAGGATGTACTTCAACGAGTTTTAACGACCAGTAAACCGAACGATGAGCTTCTACGTGCTATGTTAATGGAGGTGGAGATGACAGTTAACTCTCGCCCCTTAACTTATATCCCTATCGACCACGAAGGTGAAGAGGCACTAACGCCCAACCACTTTTTACTAGGTAACTCCAACGGTGTTAAGTCCTTCGCAGAACCGGTTTCTGAGGGCATCCAACTACGTCGTGACTGGCGTACATCGCAACAACTAGCTGATACATTTTGGCGACGTTGGGTCAACGAATATTTGCCCAGTATTACCAGAAGGACAAAATGGTTTTCGGAAGTAAAAGCTATTGAAGTCGGTGATACGGCTTATATAATCGATCCAAATAATCCAAGAAATTGTTGGCCCAAGGGTAGGGTGATTGAAGTGCATAAAAGCAAAGACGGAAGGGTAAGAAACGCTACACTCCAGACCGCATCCGGAATTTATGAGAGGCCTGCTGCCCAGATAGCCATTATGGACTTGAAGGGCTCGGTACACCCTGATGGACAGGATATACCGGGGGGTAGTGTTGCGAAAAATCTGGCCACACGGCCGGCATAAATCCCACTATTTCCCCGCCGAAAAACATGCATACGCTTAGCTCGCTGATTGGCTCATAAAAATCAGGTGATCAAAATTGAAGAGAACGTAGGCAAAAGAAAACTTTGTAATAGGAGACAAAGTTAGTACGTGAATTAACGGCAGAGTGATACGAACCTTTTTTTTAACATTGGCAAATAAAGAATAACGGATTGCAAAAAATTTTCGACTTTTTTTTAACACCTTGATTTTCGACCATATCGGACCCATTTTCGAGATGAACAATAAATAGCCTAGATAGCCTTAAAGAGTAGAAAATACAGTAACGCGCCGAATGCCGCCGCCGCTGTGGCGAAATTTTTGACATTCGGCGGCGGCGTTTATCGGCGGCGTATATCTCTAGTAGGAATGATAACAAAATAATGGGGTTGGGAGGGGCAGTGGCGCAACCATACCTTCTGGGGCCGAGGCAAATTCTTTTACCTGGCCCTATCAATAAAAATCAGCGCGTTGTACTCAGTTTCATTTTAACAAATTTCAAGATTTTCAGGGTACTCAATTACATGTTGTATATGTCCCACTAATGGCCATAGCCCGCTCTTAGGCAATAGAGAATTTTCGATATTTCTGTTCTGTAAAAGTGTCGATAACATCATCAAAGTTTAAAGATCAGGCTATAGAATTTTCAATAGACATAATAGAGTTACATAATCTGTCTTGTCTCATAGAGTTTCTTAAGTAGGTTTTTATCCATTGTAATTTTGAAAATGATCGTTCAGCACTAACTGTAGTCACAGGAATTGTAAGAAATAACAGTAATGCAGTGCATACTTCAGGTAAGCTGCAAGTATAAAATTATTTTTTATTATTAATAAATCAGCAAGGTCTCTAATACACTATAATTTTTCCATTTCGTCTCTTTCGGAAAACCAATAACAACATAATTGCAGTTTTCGATGTTCTTTTTGAATGAAACAGCTTCATTTCTTTCCTCTGATTTGCAATTTTCGGAATGTTTTCGTTAGCGCTTTTTGGACTTCAACAAACTCAACTTTAAAGAAGGGTTCAGTGTTTTTAATGTTATTGTAGTTGAAGACTCACTTTATTATTAGATATAAAACTTGATAAAATATTCCATCTTTCGATACTATGCCCAAAAAAATTATAAATTTGTTGAATTGTTTCAAAAATGTTTGCATATCAATAACCTCTCCCTTTTTGTTTAGTTTGTTTGAAATGCTTAACGATTAACTTGAAACTGTATTATGGTCTTTAGTTGTCTGACTTTGGATTTTTAGCAGAACTTATAAAAATATACTTTTCAAATAAAATGAAATACTCAGGTATAATGTAAAAAAATATTTTTGAGCCAGCGGCATCTTGGCCCGGGGCCCGTGGCATTTTGTCAGCCCTGCCACCCTATTGTTACACCACTGGAGAAGGGGGGAATAAACTTTTTGAATGCTCATTTAAAGGTGTGTGTCTGTCTTGCCATTACTGCAATATAAAAGTTTTAACAAATACTTTCCAAAATTTAACATGACTGCTTTTTGAGCAGGGTTCTTAAGGAACCTGAATGATCTTAAATTTTTTCGATTTTGGCTAAATCATTTAAGTATTGGCTTACAAATTGGAAGGCAATAAAAACCAGGGTTTGACATCCACCGTAATATATATATGCACTAGCGCGTACAAACACATATATACATATATTACGGTGATACTACAAAATCTTCCTGAACTTTGTCAGGGACCTGGCATTTAGCCGGGTTTGACATCCACCATAATACATATATGCACTAGCGCATACAAATATATATATCCGGGACCATTTTGTATTTTTTTTTGTGAGTATCTTTTGACAAAGCAAAGTTTTGGACTCCCGCCTTCGGATTAATAATACTGAAGTCAAAACGCTTCTTTTGACAACTTTCCAGTTATTTTTCGAAATGTTTTTGAAGTTGATCCCTGTTCTAGAATATTACCAAAATTAGTTTTATCAATTAAAATTTTTCAAGTAAAAGCCAGGCTGAAAGAGGTAAAGTATACAATGCATTTCCACACATAATCACAAATCTATTCAAATTGAAGGGAATCGCATTTGAAGCTTATCTTCCTCAAAAAGTTTTGTTTTTGCTTCAACCCAAATTTTATACTTATGTCTTCACAGCACCAAAACGAAAGATTGTGGAACCCGCCACGGTTGAAGAAGTTGCTGCTTCCTGTTTGAGTATCCAAGAGAAACCTACATGTTCAAAAAGTTTGAATGAATGATATAATTTTTTTGTGTTTTTACCAATCACAATATTTATTAGCATGTATACGCAGGTAATGTTCTAGTGGCCGAGTGCTAAAGAAATAGCTAAAAAACAGAAAGTGGTACCCAAAAACGCGTTTTGACCCCAGGATTTCGAATCCCAAACAATAAACCCGATATCTCTGATAATTCTCGAGATATTTTCAAAACCAATTTGAAGTTTTCATTTGTTTTTTTTTGGTTTTTGTTGTACATACAAAAAAATGTGTGGGTAAAAGTGTTCTGCGCAGAAATGCTGTACAAAACGCGTTTTTGAGTACCACTTTCGGATTTGTAGCAATTTTTTTAGCACTCGACCACTGTCCTAGAACATTGCGTATACATGCTAATGAATATTGTGATTTGTAAAAATTAAAGCTTCATGCTGATAACATTCATTGTGAATTTCTCAATAACAAGTAATTGCTCGTATCGAACGATCTGAAAGAATGCACTTCGAAGTGTGATGTAGGCCAAACTTCCACCTCTAGTCATCAACCTACAAATTCCTCCGATCGTGTTAAAAAAAGTTCTTTCACTTCAGCATCATCGTGTTTAAATGAAACAAGTTTGGAAGAATATCACTCACACGATTTAGGTTTTTGTGTTGGACGATCATCACAGATATCAACTACTGACAAGAAGGAATTTCTAAAGAGATGTTGGGTACCGTCAGATAATTACAATTTTAACGACGACGTCGAAGTCTTAGGCCGAAAATTTAAATTTGAATGGCTGAAAATGTATTCTCCTTGCCTTCAGTATTCGAAGAAACTGAAGGGAGCATTGTGCTTATATTGTGTTCTTTTTCCGCCGAAAATGTTGAAGGTGTTCTAGCATCATTGATAAAAAAAACCTTTCCAACGTTATAAAAACATGCATGAATATTGCAAAAAGCACTCTACAAATCAATGGCACCTGGGAGCAGTCAGAGAAGCAAAGAACTTTTTGGAAATAACACCAATCAACCTGTCATTACAAAATTGGGCACGAAAAAATAGTGAAGGAGAATAGAAAATTCTTATCGTCTATTATAGAAACTGTTATATTTTGAGGCGTCCATGATCTGCCACTGAGAGGAAAGAACAATGATGATATTACTTTCACATTTTGAATTTTATGTATAAGGTAGAAGTATTTATTTTTAAACTAGCACCAGTTTTAAAATCATATCTAAAATTTTGATTGTGACAATATACATAAGCACGCTTCTCGCAAACAAATAAAAATAGAGACTTGGTTGTTCTAAATTAAGCGCATTTTGATTATCCTGTTCAGTAATGCGCACTTTGCAATGCATTTGTATTATGGAGATCAAAGCTCATCCAGTGAAGCTTCGTAAATTACAGATTTATATAGAATTGTGTAACTTTATCACTTCAGCTAAGTATCACTTTTCATTTTCAGTTGTTACGGAATAGAAGTGTTGTAAATAAGACAAATCTGAATATTACTGATCAAGGTATATTAAACAAAGTAATAGTGAAATGGACAATTCTCCCTTCTCTGTATGTATTGTTGTTTCAAATTAAAAAATATTTAACCTGTTGACTTCCGAAAAATTTAATCTTTTTTGTAAACACACAAAATTTTCAATTTGAAAACTTTTGTTGAAAAAAACAAACAACAACGCGCATCCGTAATAAGTGATATCCTGGAATAAATCAGTGTGGGAAGACATTCATAAGTTGTGGTGTTTACGGAGTTACTCAGAATATCAATTGGTCAATTCTTTAAGGCATCTAGTTCGGATGAAAATCGACTCCAAGAGGCTCACGTTAAGGAAGTTTTCGCATATTTCCGACCGAACTGGTTATATTTTTTTGCAACACCTGGTTTCCAAAGTGACGAAATATTTAGTTTGAAATCTACAATACTACTACTACTACGTACTACTTTAAGTCTTTTCTATTACAATTTCTGCTGAGAAAGATATAATTTCTCCCCCTTTTCTATGCTAGGTAAAAGCAACCCGTACTGATTTTTGATTTCGAGTGCTTCGAGTGAGAAAACCTGCAGTAGTTGAATCATGTGTAGGATCTAAAATATATGCTTAGGCCACAAAGGGTTAATGCGCTTGTTTACAATTTTTTGAAGTACCAATTCATGAAAACTAAAAATTTTCAGTTGTCAAAATTACCTTGTTTAATTTGCCTTGTTAGTGCTTATCGTTTCAAAACTTTTACTTCTATCCTCATATCTCATGATTCGGAGCAAACTTCGAAAACTATTTTATGTTTTAAGGTGTATTTTATGACCTACTCTCCAAATCAAAGCGGGTGATCAGCATCTTAAGCAGCATTTTGAAGAAGGGAAAAAAATGCTACTTACACCTCGCCCAAGTCCAGAATGAAATCATCACTTTTTGTGGACAGGTTATTCAAGATGACATTATAAACGATGCAAAAAAAGCTACAGCATTCAGTGTTATGGGGGACGAAAGACGTGACATAGCAGGAAATGAAAAATTATCAATTGGTATCAGACTCTACGATGAAGAAAAGTAAGTTATTCGAGAAGAATTTGCAGGTTTTGTTCAAATAGACGATATGGATGCCAAAAAAATTGCCACCACGATAGATAATTTTATCAATGAAACCGGACTTTATCCTATGAAAATTAAAGGACAACGATATGACGGTTGTCAGGAAAAGAAAACTGTGTGCAAGCTATTTTGAGGGAGAAATATCCTCAAGCTTTATACTTTCATTGCGCAAGTCACAGATTGAATTTAGTCGTAAATGATTTAAATGAAGTCCCCGAAATTCGTAACACTATTGCAACAATAAGGACGTCATCAATTTTTATCGTGGTTCTCTTGCCAGAAGGAAATATGTTCCATATATTCCTGCTTTTTGCGAAACACGATAGTCAGAGAAATACAGGAGTATTTCGATCCTTCTACAGCACTTTGTCAGCATCGTTAATGGATTAAAAGAACTTTCCATCGAAGGGAACACTTCAACAAAAACAACTGCCTTTCAGCTGCACTCATCTGTCACTCAATCAACTTTCATCATATGTCTCTCTTCGATATCGAAGTACTCGTCTTATCTTGAGCCAGTGGTTAATATTTTACAATCAAAGCAGTTGGATCATCTTTCGTGCAGAAAACAAATCCAACGGATCATTCAATTAGCAAAAGATCATCGAATGAATACGGAATCTGGAATTTATGAACTCTTACCAGATTCAAAGTCGATTGCTAAACAACTAGGAATAGAGCTGCAAAACCCAGGACCGTGGACCGTCAAAAACATAGCTCGAATCATCTGGCTTCTAATGACGCTCAATTTTGTAAGAGATCACTTTTAATTCCGTATTTAGATTCATTTGTCGCCTCACTGGAGCAAAGATTTCCTGAAGAGAACTTGCCAACGTATTCATTGTTTCACTTGCACCCAGCTAACATGTTGTTTCCAAGACTTCAAGAAAGCAACAGACAATTTTTTTCAATTTTACGGTCTTACAAGTTTTGCTGCGGAGCTTCTTGTTTCATGACATTAAATTGAACGGAAATGCGCAACCTGACCCCGACAGACGTAGAGCTTAGTGCTCAACCTACCTCCCGACGGAATACTTGACGGTGGTACCGGCGGTATATGGTAGTGCGCTTAAAGTCCCACACTAACTTTGAGGCTTTCGATTCCTCCTCCTCGTAAAAAACAAAAAACATTAAATCGGATTGCCCCCCTGATTGTTCCAAAATCAAATCCTGGCTACGCCCTTGAATTCTATTTTTATAGATGCTTACTTTTTCCTTAATAATTTAAACTTCATACCAGGTTCCGTATTACGTATTACGTTCCGTGATCGGAACTCATTTTTCAAATCACAGTAGCTCTGAAATGATGTATCGGATTTATGGCATATGCGAACTAGCGGCAAACAGTACTCGTTAGATCAATAACTTATTATAATTTTTATACTCAGTTGAGCAGAGCTCACAGAGTATAATAACTTTGATTGGATAAAGGTTGGTTGTACAGGTATAAAGGAATCGAGATAGATATAGACTTCCATATATCAAAATCAACAGTATCGAAAAAAATTTGATTGAGCCATGTCCGTCCGTCCGTCCGTCCGTTAACACGATAACTTGAGTAAATTTTGAGGTAGCTTGATGAAATTTGGTACGCAGGTTCCTGGGCACTCATCTCAGATCGCTATTTAAAATGAACGAAATCGGACTATAACCACGCCCACTTTTTCGAAATCGAGAATTTCGAAAAACACAAAAAGTGCAATAATTCATTACCAAAGACGTACAAAGCGATGAAACTTGGTAGGTTAGTTGAAATTATGACGCAGAATAGAAAATTAGTAAAATTTTGAACAATGGTAATGGAAAGGCAATTTAAAAGTTTTACAAGCTGTAATTTGGCATTCGTTGAAGATATCATGATGAAATTTGGCAGGAACGTTACTCCTATTACTATATGTATGCTTAAAAAAATTAGCAAAATCGGAGCACGACCACGCCCACTTAAAAAAAAATGTTTAAGTCAAATTTTAACAAAAAATTTAATATCTTTACAGTATATAAGTAAATTATGTCAACATTCAACTCCAGTAATGATATGGTGCAACAAAATACAAAAATAAAAGAAAATTTCAAAATGGGCGTGGCTTCGCCCTTTTTAATTTAATTTGTCTAGGATCCTTTTAATGCCATAAGTCGAACAAAAGCTTAACAATCCTTGTGAAATTTGGTAGAGGCTTAGATTCTAGGGCTGTAACTGTTTTCTGTGAAAAAGGGCGGAATCGGTTGAAGCCACGCCCAGTTTTTATACACAGTCGACCGTCTGTCCTTCCGCTCGGCCGTTAACACGATAACTTGAGCTAAAATCGATATATCTTTACTAAACTCAGTTCACGTACTTATCTGAGCTCACTTTGTATTGGTATAAAAAATGGCCAAAATCCGACTGCGCTCCGATCATGCCCACTTTTTCGCTTTCGAAAATTACGAAAAATGCCATAATTCTATACCAAATACGAAAAAAGGGATGAAAAATGGTAATTGAATTGGTTTATTGACGCAAAATACAACTTTAGAAAAAACTTTGTAAAATGGGTGTGACACCTACCATATTAAGTAGAAGAATGAAAAAGTTCTGCAGGGCGAAATAAAAAGTCCTTGGAATCATGGCAGGAATAATGTTCGTGGGATTACATATATAAATAAATTAGCGGTACCCGACAGATGATGTTCTGGGTCACCCTGGTCCACAATTTGGTGGATATCTCGAAAACGCCTTCACATATACAACTACCACCACTCCCTTTCAAAACCCTCATTAACATCTTTCATTTGATACCCATATCGTACAAACAAATTCTAGAGTCAGCCCTGGTCCACCTTTATGGCGATGTCCCTAAATGGCGTCCACCTATGGAACTATGGCCCACTCCCTCTTAAAATACTCTTTAATACCTTCCATTTGATACACATATCATACAAACACATTCCTGGGTTACCCTAGGTTCATTTTCCCTTATTTTGTCTCCATAGCTCTCAGCTGAGTATATAATGTTCGGTTACACCCGAACTTAGCCTTCTTTACTTGTTATAAATAGTTTGACAGTTGTATAGTTATCGCTTGAGTGAAAATGCTTTTCAGTCACTGGTCCAACACGTAATACGGCCCCAGAGCCTAGATTCAGTAAGTGTGAATTTTGAACTTAGACTAAAAATCAAGCGCCTTAAAAGTTTCAACTGTATAATAACTGATTACCGATCGAAACACTTAACTGATAAGTCCGTTGTTTCAACAAAAATTAATGACAATGTGTTTTCCCGAACATTCAACACTTCCCTTTTTAAAGCCCCGCCTAAATTATCTCACAAGTGAAATGTCATTGTTCTGCTACATTTTATTGATAGAGCAATTTTCGTGGTAAGAACTCCATTGAAGTAAATTGAAAATTCTATGTGGATAACAGATTTGCGGAAATTTTTATTAGCAGTATTTTGAATTTTCGTTTCAGTTTCAGTGGAAAAGAAATAAACGTACCCACACCGTGCCGAAAAAGGACCAAAATTAAAAAAAGGGACCAGCCGACCATATCGGGTTGGTAGGACCATTTTTCTTCCAAATTGGAAAGAAGTGGCAACCGTGTTCTCAAATGCAAGCTTCCACATCAAATACATATACATACATATAAGTACCTCGACATATGAAATACATTGTCGCGTTGTGAGGCAAAGTATTGTTGCATAAAAGCTTTTTGACCACCACAATACCACAGATTAAGTATAAAATTTCACAAAAATAATAAATTTTTTCGAGAAATCACACCGATTTACTGCAGTCATTGTTTACGAATTTAGAAACAATGAGAATGGCAAATACGTACGTGTATGAAATGTAATGTCAAAACGTATATGCACATGGTTGTATTTCAATGCACGAAAATGCCTTAAAAACGCATGAAATTGTTAAATTAAAGTTGAAAAAAAAAAATGATAAAAACTTTGATATAAATAAAAATCTTCTTTTAAAAACAAAAAATACGCCTTATATATTCTATATATACCTACATCAATTGGTAAGGTTTATCTCACTTTAAAATTTAAGCTAAATAATCTAAAGTTTTTTTTTTGAAACTGAGTCGAGAATTGTGCGTGTGAATGTGCGACTTCTCAGCGATCAGCTGTTAGTTGCGCTACTTGGTAAAATTTACAATGATTGCAAGTTATTATGCTCTCTCTTATACTAAGATTTTCATACATACATATTTCTACTTAGCATATCATTTCATTATAATTACTAGTTAGTTGACTCAAAGCAAATAAAGCATAAACACGTAAGCTTGAACGTATTTTACGTTTTGTAAATTTGAGCTGGGTTTGGGCCAATCTAAGGCTTGAGCATACGATATAGTATTGCTGGTTGGGTTGCTTGGCTTCACGATGCACCTTCTTGATTGGATTTCTCTTTTTCATGTAAGACAACAGTACTTGGGTGAGTTTTTTTCCTCAATGATGGGTATTTTATATCTTGTAAGTTTTTATAGACCGCGCATCCTTTGTAATTGGCTGGGTGATTACCTTCGCTTATAACGCATTTGACATCATCATATTTAGATTTTCAACTACATTCTGCAGACATGCTACCAGCACATCTTATACATACCGGTTTTCGACGGTAGTAAGATTTCGTAGACCATATTGTTGGCAGTTAGCACATTGGGGTATTTCACGCTTTGGGTGTGGGGGCTTGAATACAATTTTTGAATGTAAGAGACTTTTAATTTCGTAAATCTCTTTATTGTTGGTGTCGGGTTTGAGCTCAATTAAGAACATGTGTAGCGTGTTTTTTGTGCTTATGTGCTTCATGTTCCATATGTTAGTAACAGAGTGGGCAACGTTTTTTGGCGCGTCTCCGATTTCTTTGGTGTCTATCGAGAAGTGCATATTTTTAAGAAGTATTTTAAATGAACGTTCTTGTTTAGATTTATATGTAAAGGACTCTGTGTTCTTAATTCTAATTGGGTCACGATAGTTTTGTAGATATCGAGAAATGATGCCTGGATTTTGACTTTTTCGTTACCTATTAGGTTTAGGTGAAACGAGTTTGGGGCAAATAATATTAAATAATAAACTCATCAGTGGAGATATATTACTGACTTTGTCGATGAAAATTGGGGGAGGTTTCAGTTCTTTCTCTTTGGGTTGGCTTGCTTCTTCGACTTCAAGGACGGAAAATCTATTTTCAGTATCTAGGGCGCCTACCAAGCCAATATTGTTTGAGCTTGGCCTGTTTTTTTGACTCTGTGCGCTTACCTGGGCTTTCGCGTTGTCGTTTAGAGGGTGGTACATTCTTCATCCATTCGTTGGCTGCTGGAGTAGGGCTAGTAACTTTTGGGGTGGGTTGAACTTGTTACCGACTATAGAGTAGTTGCATTTTGTTGCTGTAGGAACTATATCTGCTGCTCAACACTTCAAGCGCTCCCAGCAGGGATTGGGAATTTCGAGTTCGTGGGAGATTCTTGTAGCTCCGAGTTTTGTTGCTGTTGTGTTCATAGGGTGAGCAGTTAGGATTGGGTCTGAGGTAGCTTGTTTTGCCGTTGGCTGATTTGATGGGTTGGCTTTGCTAAGATTGCAGGGGTTTCCTCCATTAGGAAGAGTGCTGTGGTATTTTGCTCGCTATTCAATTACTTTTTTGTTTTTTTTTTTTTATTTTATTTTGATAGGTTGGGGTTTGGTGAGATTGCAGGGGTCCTCCTCCTTTAGGAGGAGTGCAGTTAGGTAATTTTTTTTCCTCTGGATTCCTTTATTATTATATTTTTATACCCGCTGTACTTGTACACAGGGTATTATAACTTTTATTGGATAAGGGTTGGTTGTACAGGTATAAAGGAATCGAGATAGATATAGACTTCCATATATCATAATCAACAGTACCGAAAAAAAATTTGATTGAGCCATGTCCGTCCGTCCGTCTGTCTCTTAATACGATAACTTGAGTAAATATTGAGATATATTCACTAAATTTGGCACACGAGCTTATCTGGACCCAAAATAGATTGCTATTGAAAATGAGCGAAATTGGATGATAACCACGCCCACTTTTTATATATATAACATTTTGGAAAACACAAAAAACCTGATTATTTATTAAATACACCTAGAACTAAGGCCCCACACCTAGAATGCTTAATTTGACGATTGGACTGATATTGATACAATGAACGCTCGCTGCGCTCCATTATGCACACGCGTTTACTCACGTTAGTTCTTTTTATACTCAGTTGAGCAGAGCTCACAGAGTATATTAAGTTTGATTGGATAACGGTTGGTTGTACATATATAAAGGAATCGAGATAGATATAGACTTCCATATATCAAAATAATCAGGATCCAGAAAAATTTGATTGAGCCATGTCCGTCCGTCCGTCCGTCCGTCCGTTAACACGATAACTTGAGTAAATTTTGAGGTATCTTGATGAAATTTGGTATGTAGGTTCCTGAGCACTCATCTCAGATCGCTATTTAAAATGAACGATATCGGACTATAACCACGCCCACTTTTTCGATATCGAAAATTTCGAAAAACCGAAAAAATGCGATAATTCATTGCCAAAGGCGGTTAAAGCGATGAAACTTGGTAGATGGGTTGACGTTATGACGCAGAATAGAAAATTAGTAAGATTTTGGACAATGGGCGTGGCACCGCCCACTTTTACAAGAAGGTAATTTAAAAGTTTTGCAAGCTGTAATTTGGCAGTCGTTGAAGATATCATGATGAAATTTGGCAGGAACGTTACTACTATTACTATATATATGCTAAATAAAAATTAGCAAAATTGGATGAAGAACACGCCCACTTTTTAAAAAAAATTTTTTTTTAATTCAAATTTTAACAAAAAATTTAATATCTTTACTGTATATAAGTAAATTAAGTCAACATTCAACTCCAGTAATGATATGATGCAACAAAATACAAAAATAAAAGAAAATTTCAAAATGGGCGTGGCTCCGCCCATTTTCATTTAGTGTGTCTAGAATACTTTTAATGCCATAAGTCGAACAAAAATTTACCAATCCTTTTGAAATTCGGTAGGAGCATAGATTCTATGACGTTAACTGTTCTCTGTGAAAATGGGCGAAATCGGTGGAAGCCACGCCCAGTTTTTATACACAGTCCACCGTCTGTCCTTCCGCTCGGCCGTTAACACAATAACTTGAGCAAAAACCGATATATCTTTACTAAACTTAGCCCACGTACTTATCTGAACTCACTTTATCTTGGTATAAAAAATGGCCGAAATCCGACCATAACCACGCCCACTTTATCGATATCGAAAATTACGAAAAATTAAAAAAATGCCATAATTCTATACCAAATACGAAAAAAGGGATGAAACATGGTAACTGGATTGGTTTATTGACGCAAAATATAACTTTGGAAAAAACTTTGTAAAATGGGTGTGACACCTACCATATTAAGTAGAAGAAAATGAAAAAGTTCTACAAGGCGAAATCAACAGCCCTTGGAATCTTGGCAGGAATACTGTTAGTGTTATTGAATATATAAATAAATTAGCAGTACCCGACAGATGATTTTCTGGATCACCTGATCCACATTTGGTCGATATCGCGAGAACGCCTTCACATATATATCTAAGGGCTACTCGCTTTTAAAACCCTCATCAATACCTTTAATTTGATATCCATATCGTACAAACACATTCTAGAGTCAACCCTGGTCCACCCTAATGGCGATATCTCGAAAAGGCGTGCACCTATAGACCTAATGCCCACTCCCTCTTAAAATGCTCAGTAACACCTTTCGTTTGATAACCATATCGTAAAAACATTCTAGAGTCACCCCTGGCCCACCCTAATGGCGATATCTCGAAAAGGCGTCCACCTATAGACCTAATGTCCACTCCCTCTTAAAATGCTCAGTAACACCTTTCCTTTGATACCCATATCGTACAAACATTCTAGAGTCACCCCTGGCCCACCCTAATGGCGATATCTCGAAAAGGCGTCCACCTATAGACCTAATGCCCACTCCCTCTTAAAATGCTCAGTAACACCTTTCGTTTGATACCCATATCGTACAAACATTCTAGAGTCACCCCTGGCCCACCCTAATGGCGATATCTCGAAAAGGCGTCCACCTATAGACCTAATGCCCACTCCCTCTTAAAATGCTCAGTAACACCTTTCGTTTGATACCCATATCGTACAAACATTCTAGAGTCACCCTTGGTCAACCTTTATGGCGATATCTCGAAAAGGCGTCCACCTATAGAACTGAGGATTACTCCCTTTTAAAATACTCATTACCACCTTTCATTTGATACCCATATCGTACAAACACATTCTAGAGTCACCCTGGCCCACCCTAATGGCGGTATCTCGAAAAGGCGCCCACCTATAGACCTAATGCCCACTTTCTCTTAAAATGCTCAGTAACACCTTTCGTTTGATACCCATATCGTACAAACATTCTAGAGTAACCCCTGGCCCACCCTAATGGCGATATCTCGAAAAGGCGTCCACCTATAGACCTAGTGCCCACTCCCTCTTAAAATGCTCAGTAACACCTTTCGTTTGATACCCATATCGTAAAAACATTCTAGAGTCACCCTTGGTCCACCTTTATGGCGATATCTCGAAAAGGCGTCCACCTATAGAACTAAGGATTGCTCCCTTTTAAAATACTCATTACCACCTTTCATTTGATACCCATATCGTACAAACACATTCCAGAGTCACCCCTGGCCTACCCTAATGGCGATATCTCGAAAAGGCGTCATCCTATGGACCTAATGCCCACTTTCTCTTAAAATGCTCAGTAACACCTTTCGTTTGATACCCATATCGTACAAACATTCTAGAGTAACCCCTGGCCCACCCTAATGGCGATATCTCGAAAAGGCGTCCACCTATAGACCTAATGCCCACTCCCTCTTAAAACGCTCAGTAACACCTTTCATTTGATTCCCATATCGTACAACTAGAGACACCCCTGGTCCACCTTTATGGCGATATCTCGAAACGGCGTCCACCTAGGGAACTAAGGATCACTCCTTTTCAAAATACTCATTAACAGCTTTCATTTGATACCCATATCGTACAAACATATTCTAGAGTCACCCCTGGTCCACCTTTATGGGGATTTCTCGAAAAGGCGTTCACCTATAGAACTAAAGCCCATTCCCTTTTAAAATACTCATTATCACCTTTCATTTGATACCCATATCGTACAAACACATTCTAGAGTCAGCCCTGGTCCACCTTTATGGCGATATCCCTAAATGGCGTCGATCCATAGAACTATGGCCTACTCTCTCTTAAAATACTCTTTAATACCTTCCATTTGATACACATGTCATACAACCACATTCCAGGGTTACCCTAGGTTCATTTTCCTACATGGTGATTTTCCTTATTTTGTCTCCATAGCTCTCAACTGAGTATGTAATGTTCGGTTACACCCGAACTTAGCCTTCCTTACTTGTTCAATTTAATTCCAAATTAATGAAATACAGATATGTAAGTCAATTTTTATTAGTTTCACAGTTTATTAATCACCAGTACTTTATATAAATTAAACTTGTAAAGTATTTAATTTTGTAAAGAAGAACTACTGACTTTGCACAACCTTAAATATGTCTGTCGGCTAGCTGGCGCGTAACTATAATGAATTTGGCTTTCCAAGTTTTCGCTATGCCGTAATAATATTCCAATAGGAATGACGGCATTGTCAGCCCATTATCGATATGGCACTCGTTTTATCTTGCTTGCAATATCGTTAGAGGTGCCATTACACCACCCCCCTAGGGAAAAGATTTTTGTAAGGTGATCAGTCTTACAAAAATCCTTTTACCCTGCAGTGATGTAAATTGATTTGGAGGAACGAGATTTCTTTAATTACATTGCTTAATTCCTTCCCCCTTTAACTTGTTCATCCATATCAATTTTGTTGAAAGTTTAGTTTTCTACTCTAGCTATGTTATTACTAATCTTTATAGAAATTTATTATAGCTTACTGTAATATTTTAACTAATAATTATATTACTAATATATCACTAGTTATATTACTAATAATTTCACTAGTTATAATACTAATTATATTACTAGTTATATTATTAATAATATTAGCAGTAGGTATTAAATTTTCATTACATCTGATTTAAATGAACATACATAATAGTTTTTCATGGTTTGAAAAAGAACATTTTAATATTTGTAGAATCTTAAATCTGATTAAATATAATTCGGAATTCATTTATTAATTTCTTTAAGTAATTTTTGTATACGGTTTTTATGAATGGTTTTTTCTTTGTTTTTAGCGTTGTCAAAAATCATTACACCGTCTACCTCAGTCACTTTTTATGGACCTTTATACACATTTTTGTGTTTATCACGAGGCTCTGTTTGGATTAATACCATATCATTATACTCAGTTGAGCAGAGCTCACAGAGTATATTAACTTTGATTGGATAACGGTTGGTTGTACAGGTATAAAGGAATCGAGATAGATATAGACTTCCACATATCAAAATCGTCAGTATCGAAAAAAAAATTCGATTGAGCCATGTCCGTCCGTCCGTCCATCCGTCTGTCCGTTAACACGATAACTTGAGTAAATTTCGAGGTATCGTGATGAAATTTGGTATGTAGGTTCCTGGACACTCATCTCAGATCGCTATTTAAAATGAACGATATCGGACAATAACCACGCCCACTTTTCGATATCGAAAATTCATTACCAAATATGGATTAAGCGATGAAACTTGGTAGGTGAGTTGAACTTATGACGCAGAATAGAAAAATAGTAAAATTTTAGGCAATGGGCGTGGCACCGCCCACTTTTAAAAGAAGGTAATTTAGAAGTTTTGCAAGCCGTAATTTGGCAGTCGTTGAAGATATCATGATGAAATTTGGCAGGAACGTTACCCTTATTACTATATGTCTGCTTAATAAAAATTAGCAAAATCGGAGAACGACCACGCCCACTTTTTAAAAAAAAAAATTTTTTAATTCAAATTTTAAAAGAAAAGTTAATATCTTCATATCTTCAACTCCAGTAATGATATGTTGCAAAAAAATACAAAAATAAAAGAAAATTTCAAAATGGGCGTGGATCCGCCCTTTTTCATTTAATTTGTCTCGGATAATTTTAATGCCATAAGTCGAACAAAAATTTACCAATCCTTGTGAAATTTGGTAGAGGCTTAGATTCTAGGACGATAACTATTTTCTGTGAAAAAGGGCGAAATCGGTTGAAGCTACGCCCAGTTTTTATACACAGTCGACCGTCTGTCCTTCCGCTCGGCCGTTAACACGATAACTTGAGCAAAAATCAATATATCTTTACTAAACTCAGTTCACGTACTTATCTGAACTCGCTTTGTATTGGTGTAAAAAATGGCCGAAATCCGACTATGAACACGCCCACTTTTTCGATATCAAAAATTACGAAAAATGAAAAAAATGCCATAATTATATACCAAATACGAAAAAAGGGATGAAACATGGTAATTGTATTGGTCTATTGACGCAAAATATAACTTTAGAAAAAAACTTGGTAAAATGGGTGTGACACCTACCATATTAAGTAGAAGAAAATGTAAAAGTTTTGCAGGGCGAAATCAAAAGCCCTTGGAATCTTGGAAGGAATACTGTTCGTGGTATTACATATATAAATAAATTAGCGGTACCCGACAGATGATGTTCTGGATCACCCTGGTCCACATTTTGGTCGATATCTCGAAAACGCCTTCACATATACAACTAAGGGCCACTCCCTTTTAAAACCCTCATTAATACCTTTAATTTGATACCCATATCGTACAAACACATTCTAGAGTCACCCCTGTTCCACGGTTATGGCGATATCTCGAAAAGGCGTCCACATATAGAACTAAGGACCACTCCTTTTTAAAATACTCATTAACACCTTTCATTTGATACCCATATCGTACAAACAAATTCTAGAGTCACCCCTGGTCCACCTTTATGGCGATATCTTGAAAAGGCGCCCACTTCCTATAAAATACTCTTTAATACCTTCCGTTTGATACACATGTCATACAAACACATTCCAGGGTTACCCTAGGTTCTTTTTACAACATGGTGATTTTCCCTTACTTTGTCTCCACAGCTCTCAACTGAGTATGTAATGTTCGGTTACACCCGAACTTAGCCTTCCTTACTTGTTTTTATTTACATTTACTGGGCGAGCATCTCTATCGTACATTTCTTTATATCTTTGTTTATGTTTTTCGATAAGTCCTTTTGCTAAAATATGACATTTTTGCATTCTGTATTTTACTTCGTTAGCATAATTTTCAATGTTATAAATTGCATCGCTTTTCTAAACGGTTTTATTTAGCTTGACTTGACAGGCTGGTTGGTTGGATGGCTGGTTGGCTGGCTGGCACGAATTTTGTAATTGAAATTTAAGTAATTTCCCGATAAGCTACAAGGTTGCAACTTGGAATATAGTTCAGAACCCGATGAACCCGGCGCAAGGATCGAGATATTCAGAAAAATCGTATTTGTTATGCAGATGAGTGTACATAGGAGAATTTGTCAAGGATAAAGGAAAGGATATGGTACTCAGAGTTTTAAAACGATTTGCACAAGATCCACGCCGTTTGGCACTTGTATAATTCACTGCTTCTTGTTTCTTGACATTAAATTGGATGGAAATGCGCAACCTGACCCCGACAGACGTAGAGCTTAGTGCTCAACCTACCTCCCGACGGAATACTTGACGTTGGTACCGGTGGTATATGGTACTCAGACAGTAGGAGGTTTAGTGCGGTTAAAGTCCAACATTAACTTTGAGGCTTTCGATTCCTCCTCCTCTTAAAAAAAAAACATTAAATTGGATTGCGCCCCTGATTGTTCCAAAATCAAATCCTGGCTACGCCCTTGCCTGGCATCAATTTTTCTTTAAATTCTTCAATGTACGGACATCAGCCTGTTACAATTTTATTATCTATAGGTATATAGAGATAGGTTCGACCCCTGATCCTTTTCCCAGAAAAAAAGCTTCTCAAATATTCTCTTTGTTAAAGAGATACCTCTGCACTGGATTTGAAGCGAATCGCACCATAAATAAAATTTTTTGGCAAAGGCCAGTTCCTGGTCCACTTCCTGGAATTAAAAGTTCCGCAAATATTGGTTTTGTTAAGGAAATGGAATGTACCGAATTTCATGCGAGTCGCTCCGTAAATAAGATTTTTAAAAGAGCTAGGCCCCTGGCCCCTTCCCGAAATGAAAAGTTTCTCAAATATTTTCTTTGTCAAAGAGACGATTATTTGGAAGAGGCCGGCCCTTATCTATTTCCCGGACCAAATTGTGAATCGTTTAGGAGGAGTTCAGTGAAAAACGCACTTACAGAAGAAATATATATAAGACATAGGGCAGATCTCTACGTTTTTTTTTTCAGACAACATAGACTGCCCTACACGTAAGCATAAAGTGTAATTTGAAGCTTCTAGTTGTTAAAATGGGGCAGAAATTTTGAAAACATTCTTATCTAAACAATCGGTTGTATCTGAAATATATACGCTATAAATACGACCGATCTTAACGATACCAGTCAGACGGGCACGGCTCAACTTAGATCGCTATCCTGATCATTTCGGTCGGTCTATATCTTCTCCTTTAAGGACTTACTTACTTAGGAAAAAACCGAGATTTGAAAAACAAAGTGTATTTACATATTTTTCATTGATGTCTACAGTTTTTTACTATTGCCTACAATTTAGAGAAATTTATTGAAAATTCATTGATGCAGATGACATGTTTTTTTTATCTATGTAATTCCTAAGAAAACCATAATATCCATATTAAATGACTCTATAAAAAAACTCAAGAAAAATTTCGTCTGTCAAATTTTCTTTTGCAGTACGCAGTACTAATATTTTTTAAAGATTTTTGGCAACAAAATTTCCTGGCAACTCTGGTTTTGCTAAGAAATAATTGATTGGCCATTGTTTCTTAAAGAGAAAGTACCATTTCGGAATACAAACAAAGTTAAACATTTGTTAGAATCAAATAAAGTTCAATATTCTATCCGTATTATGCGTCGTCAAGCGTCAGAATTTCTTGAATGCGCCTTTTTCCATGCAAAAGAAATACATATACATATCAAAGTAATTATCTAGCGTTTACTGAAGAGCAGCGTAGGGTCTTAAGTAAAGTTTACGTTTAAGACCATATTTCAATTTACGGTTACCACACTACTATTCTTCAAGTACTTATTTTATTTAACTTCAATGCCAATCGAATCCGCGGGCACCAGCCAGTTGTTTTATGTGTATGATTAAGCGTCGGAAATAACTGCGAATGAATGAAACCAGAACAGTAGAAGATTTGACAAAGACTTCGTGAACATAAGCAACAATAGAAGCATAATTTGAATTCAACTGTGTATTTTTGTTAAAATTGAAGTTGGCTTTTGTAACAGGTTTGCGGCCGTGGGGGTGATGGAGTTACTTACATACATCAAAGTAAATATTGTGGAAAGCCCCTTTCTTTGTATTTTGATTTTATCGGGTACACAATAAGTTGTTTATTTTCATTTTAATATATGTATATACTTATACCTATATTGCTTTCATAATAAATAGGCGTACATGGCTACCATTCCGAGTTGTTAAGGAATGCATTCCATATGGAATATTTTTTCCTTTGATTGTAGCCCCAGAGTATCGAAATACTTTTTTGTTAGTCCGATAAAATTAATATAAAATTTTAGTCATTATTCCTTTTTTATTCCATGGATTGCATTCAGTGGAAGGAATGCATTCCGCAATCCTTTGGATTGTCTTGTAGGAATTAAACTACACTTATCTATGTAATTCCTTAAAAAGGTATTTTTATGAGAAGTACTTGAAACTTACACACTTGTTTTTTTTTGCAACATCAAATAGACGTCAAAATAGACCAATTATAAATTGGCGCATGTTAAATTTCTTTCTATATAACGCTGATCCCAAAGTTCGAACTTTATTGCACTTGCAGTAAATCTGTTGCTGAAATGACGAAAATTGTATAGTACCAACAACTACAGTCGAATGCGCTCTTTTTGAGTAGTTTAAATTCGCACTGAAAGTCAGTACCTTATATTATTCAATAACTTGCTCTTTTGGTTATAAAGGTCGAATTATGGCCACTTTATATAAAAATATATGATGAAACTACCATTATTCACTTTAGGAATGCTTTTAAATTAGTCCGGACTAACAAAATAGAATAATGACTAAACAAATTTATTAATTATTCCAAAAAAAGAAATAAAGGCTGCAATGCAAAAGTGTTAGTCCAGGGATAGGAATACATGGATTGCATTCCAAGGTCATTGTATTCCTTAACAACTCTGGTTTCATTATAGTAGTCTTTAGGGTGCATCATGTAATCAAGCACTTATTTTAAACTTAGCCAGATATAAGATAATGAGCAAAAACTCGAAGTAGGGGAATGCGATTGTTTTTGTTTTAAAATCAGATATCCGTATTTATATTTATCTATTTGTTTCAATGAGTATAAACAAACGCTTTCAAGATAATTTTTCCAAATAAATACTTTATTAAGTCATCCGAAGTTATTGTTATTCATTTTTGTTTTGAGTTTTCAAATTTAATTATTAGGAAATTTTATTTATAAAATCCTTGATTTAATAATTATGGACAAAAAAACTTCGTTTTTAAGTCATACCGGTCGCCGTGGTGTGGTGGTAGCGTGCTCCGCCTACCACACCAAAAAATTAGAAAAAAGCTTTTTCAATTAGAAAAAAGTTTCTCTAAGCGGGGTCGCCACTTGGCAGTGATTTGTCAAACACTCAGAGTGTATTTCTGCCATGAAAAGCTACTCAGTACACTTCATCTGCCGTGATGATGCCGTTCGGAGTCGGCATAAAACATGTGGGATTAAATTTGTAGGAATAATGAAAAAGGGGCACGACTTGGAAGAAAAGCTCGGCCTATCGCGCCTTGCATTTATTTTATGTATATATATAGGGTAGATGTACCAGCAACCGGCCACTTAACTTTTTTTTTGCTTTTGCACTCTTCTTTGGTACATTTTATAATCGATATTAAAAAAAATTAAATTTCACATGACTATTGCTTAATTCTAAATCTAATAAAGTCACATCGACAGGACACTATCTATTTTTTTGTAAAAATTATTGTTTTGATACAAGTCAGAATTTGCCAGTAACCGGACAGTTTTTCATAAACCGGACAGTAAAATTCTAGTTACCGGACGCTTATGATCTAACATAAAAATAATTGTTTTGTAACGTCTTACAACGTTTTATAACGTTCTTTTTATTTTTATTTAATATTTAAACCAAATAAATACAACAACAAAAAATAAACTTTTGCACATTCCTCATTAATTTCATTGACTTGCGTAGGTACTTATTATTTAAACATTCAGAAAAACAAACGAAAATATTCTTTCATTATCAGTTAAAATATACTTAGATAAAAATGAAATACACAAAAAAAATATTTCATTAATTTCAATACATTTTAGCTGAAAACATACCTACATAGTAATTAAACATTATACAAATGCCAGAGTCAGAGACTGCTTCGCAACTTTGCTCATCTTCTTCCCGGTGAAAACCGGAGTCTCAGCGTTAGCTCCCTTTATTATCATCGATTGAGCTGAAGGCTAATTGTTATCTCCCTTGTGCCTTCTCAAGCCATTATTGTCTTCCTCTTCCTGTATTACAGCTTTTGAGGTACATAGCTTTCCAGTACTTATATTTCCCTCTTCGAACCGCTTTGCAGATTTTGAGTTTGGTTCCTGTCATTCCCGGCTAACTCACCTCCCGGATCTTGGACTGGAGCGTTTACCCTCCCCTTTATGCCTCTTAAAAGCATGCTTGTCAGGTTCAGTTGATCGCTGCTTCTTGACTCTAGGGGTTTCTTCCTTTTTGATGCGGTTGCAAAATTGAGGGTTGTTCGCAGCAAAGCTTTCGTCTGTGAATTGTCTTCGACTCTCTTCCACTGTCTCACGGGCCCATGCAAAGCATCGCTCTCATCGCTGGTTGGGTGAACCACTGGGCCCAAGCGCTGCATGATTCTTAATGCAGCCCGATATTTTGAGAGGGTTATCTTAAGCTCCCTATCTCGTTGTTCCCGCTCTAACCTTAATTCTTTGTCCGAACTAGTATGCCGCTCCTTTACCGAGCGCACTAACTGCACACTATCATCGCTATCCGTGTCCGAGTCGTCGCTGGTAGCGATTTCCTCTTTTCCGGCTTACGACGCCATCGCTTTTTCCTTCACATCCTTACTTTCTCGTAAAAAATTTGAGTTCATTGTGGTCATACGACCTCCTGCCCACAAGGCGGGCTCAGCGGTCTAATGTTAAAAATGGGGATAAAAACCGTCCGCCACAACAGCGCCTCCAGTATTGGGAAGGCTCCGTTCAAATACAGCCGAATATATCCCTTGGCTGCAAATCGTCCAATAAGCACGGTCCGTATAGCACCCTGGATTAGGGATTATCACACATAGGTTAGGTTAGGTTGAACTGGCCGGTCCATGAGGACCTCACATAGACTGAATGAGTCCGTAGTGTTACCAGAAGTTTGTTTTAGCGACCAAACTGAAAAACCCTATCAAAAACCAGGACCTATGTTATAAAATAACTCCGTACTAGAAGATTCCTATGAGTTAAGCCACTTGCTGCTTCTAGATCTGACAGCTATATCACTTGTAATACCTGGAGTCTTAGCCTGGCCAGCGCAGGGCACGAGCACAGAACGTGCCCGATCGTTTCCTCCTCCAACCCGCACTTCTCAACTGTGCTATCACTGATCAATATTAATTTAAAGGCATGTGACGCGAGAAGGCAGTGTCTAGTCAGAATACCCGTCATGAGTCTACAGTCTTCTGTTTTTAATGATAGAAGCAACTGTGTTAATCAAAGATTGTAAGACCTACTCATAATCTGGACTTTTTACAGCCCCGCGCTTAAACCCACGCCTTTCCTGCTTGGTCGATCATGTGCACCTCTCGCCTTCACTTAATCTCGCCCACTATAATTCGGATAATCATACATACTATAATTAATTTCAATATAAGCAAATTTTATTAGAAACAAATTTTATTAGAAACCCATTTTACAAAGTTTTTTTCTAAAGTTATATTTTGCGTCAATAAACCAATCCAATTACCATGTTTCATCCCTTTTTTCGTATTTGGTATAGAATTATGGCATTTTTCATAATTTTCGAAATCGAAAAAGTGGGCGTGGTCATAGTCGGTTTTCGGCCATTTTTTATACCAATGCAAAGAGAGCTCAGATAAGTACGTGAACTGAGTTTAGTAAAGATATATCGATTTTAGCTCAAGTTATCGTGTAAACGGCCGAGCGGAAGGACAGAGGGTCGACTGTGTATAAAAACTGGGCGTGGTTTCAACCGATTCCGGCCTTTTTCACAGAAAACAGTTACCGTACTAGAATGTAAGCTCCTACCAAATTTCACAAGGATTGGTACATTTTTGTTCGACTTATGGCATTAAAAGTATTCTAGACAAATTAAACGAAAAAGGGCAGAGCCGCGCCCATTTTGAAATTTTCTTTTATTTTTGTATTTTCTTGCACCATATCATTACTGGAGTTGAATGTTGACTTAATTTACTTATATACTGTAAAGATATTACATTTTTTGTTAAAATTTGACTTAAACATTTTTTTTAAAGTGGGCGTGCTCGTTCCCCGATTTTGCTAATTTTTATTTAGCATACATATAGTAATAGGAGTAACGTTCCTGCCATATTTCATCATGATATCTTCAACGAATGCCAAATTACAGCTTGCAAAACTTTTAAATTACCTTATTTTAAAAGTATTCATCAAGCTACCTCAAAATTTACTCAAGTTATATTGTTAACGGACGAACGGACGGACATGTCTCAATTAAAATTTTTTTCGATACTGATGATTTTCATATATGGAAGTCTATATCTACTTCGATTCCTTTATACCTGTACAACCAACCGTTATCCAATCAAAGTTATTATACTCTGTGAGCTCTGCTCAACTGATTATAAAAAGCGCTAAAGAAACAGCATGACGGATACTAGAATTGTGCGGTTGTTAACTATTTCTAGTGACCGGACGCTTTGTCCGGATTCTGGAAAACACTATTATTTTTGTTCCAGTATCCGGACAGATGCATTTACAAAAACATATACATATTTTCACTAATTTCAAACTGTTATTACGTATTTTTATCAATTATTTATAGAATAACAGTCATTTGAAACACTTTTGTCACCAAATTATTAGTGAAAAACTCACCTGATAAAACTGAAGTAAAACTAGCAAAAAAATTGAAAAGTGGCACGTCTTAACACTTCACTTCACACGCGTAAACTAAAAGTGAAACAACAAAGCTTCTTTTGAAAATAAAGCAAAAGGCAAATTGCGAAACCGTTTTAAATGGGTGGCTTCTTCCAATGGATTTTTCGAATTTTAAAATAAGTCAACGGTTTGCTTATTTCAAACGATTAAAGAGAAAAATGTCCGGTTATTGGGGGGTGTCCGGTTACTGGTACATCTATCCTAAGTATTTGCAAATATTAAGACATCGAGGAATATGACTTGTGAATGCTTGTCCTACACTCCTAAAAGAACACTTTTCTAAAATGAGGAGAACATTTCCTAAAAATATATATATATTTGTAATATGATCGGTTATTCCTTAAAATTTGTAATATATTTATATATATATTATACGTACGTATATACATACAATAAATTAATAAATTAATAAATACATATATATGTACGTCTAAAATATGAAATATGTATAAAATTATATATATTTAACATTGCGTATATTTGAAATTAGAGGATTTCAAATCCAACGAGCTTTTCATTTATAATCACCACCAAATACAACTCCGCTTGTTGTTTTTGTCCTCATTTTAAAGCAACTTATTGTTGCCTCGGGCCCACTGTATCCAGTGAATAAGAATGCTCGGCTGTTATGTTGTGGACCTCGATTAAAAATACCCTGCCGTGAGAGTTACACAATTAAATTTTTTTCATTTTTATTTTTTACTAACATGTAAGAATTTCATATTTTTTTGTATAGAACTTTTCATTAATTTGAGGGAAAATTTTTCTTAAATTTTTTCAATCAAGACTATTTCACACAAAAAAATAAAGTGTGGTTCTAACACTTTTCGGAGAAATATTCAAACTAATTTTGGTGTACTTTCGAACTTAGCACCAAAATAGTGCACACAAAAAAATAAAGTGTGGATCTAACACGTTTCTGAGTAATATTCAAACTAATTTTCGTGTACTTTCGAATTTAGCACCAATATAGTGCAATGTGGAAAAGTTTGTTATTATTGTACAGTATTAGACTTTTCGGAATGATATTTAACCTAATTTTGGAGTCAACGCTGTTGCTCATTGTATTGAGTAAGGACAGATGTCAAAAGCAAGCCGCAGTGGTGTAGTGGAAGCGTGATTCGCTTTTCAAACCGAACGTCCTGGGTTCAAATTCCGGCCGAAGTAACTATAAATAATGTCTTTTTTATTATTATTTAAATTCTATTTTAAGAATTCAAACTATTTTTGTTTTTATATGGAACAATACCACAAAATGCGGTTTTGGCACCAACATTTTTTTGTGTGCAATTGATTGAATATTTCTCACAGTATTTACATGTACGAGTTAGCTCAATGAATAAGAAAACTTGACTGTTAAGTTGCGGACAATTAGATTAAAAAAATTTTTTTATTCTATTTTCTCTATTTTTAAGAAAATTGTTCTTATAAAAATAACAATAAATGCAAGGCGCGATAACTTCCCAAGATTAATTTAAAGGCATGTGACGCCAGAAGGCAGTGTCTAGTCAGAATACCCGTCATGAGTCTACTATAAAAATAACAATAAATGCAAGGCGCGATAACTTCCGAACTGATTTTAACCCGAGCTTCTCTTCCAAATTGCGTTGTGCTTTTATTTTTCGCAGAAATTGGCGGGACGGGACCTACATGTTTTACACCGGCTACTTGGCTACTTGGTGCCAGTGTCGCTCAATCTGCCGTTCTCCATAAAAATACGTGCAATCTTCTCATAATGCATAAGACTGAGTTAAACGCATCTATAGGAAAAACTGCTTATGTGACGGGGTTTTAACAACGCTTGTCCACATACCCGTCCGAATGCTCATCCTCACACGGATTTTTCGCCTAACCTTAATTTAAAGAAAGTCGTTGTAATGAAATTTGACGTACTAATTATTATCACCGAGCATGGTTTCTCTTAAAATTGGGCGTAATCGGTATATAGCCACGCGCACTTTTTATCAATCAAATATTTCCTATAAATAGATTTCTTCGATATTTGGAAATTTAATAAAATGGGTGTAGGACGCCCACTTATTAAAAAAGGTTTTTATTTGGTTTTAGGTACAAATGCGAAATTTAGTGTGCAGGTTCCTAATTCAAAACTGATCTGCTCCAGGAAACACTTCAAAGATTCCAGGACAACCACGCCGACTTTCTATATAAAAATACAAATAGGTTTGAAGAAATCTATTTATAGGAAATATTTGATACCCACATCGTCAAATTTAATGAGCTTAAGACGTATTGCACAATAATTTCCTTTATAATTTAATGTATTTTTATTGTGATGGAAAACTGAAAGGAATTAAACAAACTAGCTGATATTATAGCTATTTATTCCCTGTCAAAGATCCCTTCAAATCTCTTGGTATTTTTAATTAAAAACTATATTCTCTCCAAGTGAGGTTCGAACTCTAGTCGTGAAATTTCTAATACCGCACGCCTAACATCAGGCTATCTCTGCGTGTGCATGTGTGTGAGATTATGCCCATTTTTAAGTTATTGCAAAACAAGTAAGGAAGTCTAAGTTCGAGTGAAACCGAACATTACACACCCAGCTGTACACTTGAAATGCTGTTTTTGTTTGTTTTGTGTGCTTAATAGTGTTACAAGGCTGCGCAATAATAAATATATAGATGGTTCTATTCTGAACTAATTTTTCTTCGAGTTATGGCTCCCGAAACATAGCGATCAAGCAACCTTGAACATTTTTTCTTATTTACAAGATAATAGTAATTAGCAGATTCTTAAATACAGTCCACTATTAGAAACTATATTTTAGCGATTGAGCGACCTATACAAACAAAGATACCACATTCACAAACACACACATATCCATAGATATGTAGCAAAATGAACCTCTGTAAATATGAGCGACCTACACAAACAAAGATAAGATAATGCATACGAGGTCGCTCATATCAACAAAACAAATATATGTAAATAAATATAGTTAAGGATAAGACATTCACACACATACACACATGCATATGTAGCAAAATTAACCTCTGTAAATATTTATGTATAAAACAAAAAAATATAAGAAAACTAGGATAAAAAAGTGTATATAGTAAGATATTTTTGTAAATAAATCATAATTCTTTGAACCCTCAACCCGAGCAAACGTTATTTTAATACATCTGCTTCCCCCACCAGAGGTAATGAGCATTTGTTGCAACATTTGAGAACGCATTTAGCTTCTCATTTAGAAACATTGTTTTGTTTTGCTCTTTAAAGTAATCTTTGGTTCCCCCGCCAGAGGTAGGGGGAATTTGTTGTAACATTTGGTCAATCGAGCCTAAAAAGTGCTCAGCGAAGGTACTATAAGTCTCTGCAAAGAAAAACAGCATGACCAAGCAAACAGAAATATATGTAAGACGGGACAGCAAAGTATGCTCGCATTAATAAATACAAAAAGTCCTATGAAATTAGGCACACTAAAATCCCAGCATTGGCTAAAAAATCGCAAGTAATATAGGTCTCAAAGAAGAGAGGGTTACTTAAGCAATGTAAGCCGGAACAGCGAGGACTTTTCGCAACACAAAAAAAGCATTTCCGTTGCTCGCAGTGGAAAAGTGTTAAAAAAGCGTACTCGTGGCTAAAACTCTAAAACAGCGAGTAAAGTTTATCCAGTTTGTGTGTGTCTTAAAAAAAAAAAAAACAAAAAAAAAAAAATTTGCAATCCAAAGGAAAATCATCTGCTGTGAGTCGAGGCACAGCAAGGTTAACCAGGCGACCAAATCAATTACCTCCTACGATTCCTTTGGCGAATAGCAGTTTAGAATCAATCAACATAAAAAAGGCAAACAAGTAAAAGCAAAACCTGTGAAACAAATACAGACAATCAACAAAACAAAAAAGCCCCATCAATATAGGCGAAGTAAAAAGTCCTATATAAATAACAACCTTAGTATAAGTATAAAACCTTAGTATTGGCTAAAGGCAAAATTCCTCCGGCAGGACCACATAAAATCCCTTTACAAAACACATTTTGCTGAAGACTGTAATCCAGAACTAGAGAATTATTACCACAAAATATTGGCCGAATATCATAAGAAATATGTCTACGTACCTAACTTCCTTGCAAATAAAGTAGAAGGAAACGAGGAAGAGTTCTAATTAGATGAACATACTTTAGGTGACTTAGAAGAAGAAGAAACCTTCATATTCATTCCATCACCGCGATTGCGTCAGCTATTCATTCTGCAAGAGAAGGACAAGGGTGAATAGGAGTCAACCAACGATGGCGCGCACGGCAATGCCATAAACTCGTGTTCAATAACACAAAGAAATATCAACGCGGATAAAAGTATTAGTTACGTTCGGACAGAGGCTGATGAAAATGCAATTCTCATTACGCGTTCTATTCCCTCGGCAGGAAATTCTGGTCAAATTTGCCAATCCGGCGATAAAAGTTGAATAAATTAAGAAGGTGCTAATTTGGATAATAATACGGTGATACCAAGAGAAAGCTTCGCACTGAACATGCGTACTCACCTTCAACAGAAGATCAACAACGAAACGGCAATGAAAGAAGGAATCAGTGAATTTCCACCAACATCGCATTTTATTCCTCCGGCAATATTTTCGGCGGGAATGCCTAAAACCGGAGTAAAAAGTGGAATATTCAAAGCTGATATCGATTCAAATTGTTGGAACCTATGGCGAGTAAAATACACAGACACTCTTCAACACCAAAAATAAGGAACCAAGCATTCAGATCACTACATCAAATTCCGAAGATAATAATGAGACGGAACCTTACATACGACATACCAATAGTGACAACAATAGAGGAAATATCTGAAGACCAAATAACACCACTTGAAATGAACAATATAACCATTAAGGGCTTGGCCAAATTACAAGTTGACATACAAAAAATTAGCCATACGGGTATAGAATTAAATAGTTTAAATATAAACAAATAAGGAAAGCTAAGCTCGGGTGTAACCGAACATTACATACTCAGCTGAGAGAATTGGAGACAAAATAAAGGAAAATCACAATGTAGTAAAATGAACCTAGGAAAACCCTGGAATGTGTTTGTATGACATGGGTACTAAATGGAAGTTATTAAAGAGTATTTTAAAAGGGAGTGGGCCATAGTTCTATAGGTGGACCCTTTTCGAGAGATCGCCATAAAGGCGTACCAGGGGTGACTCTAGAATGTGTTCGTATGATATGGGTATCAAATGAAAGGTGGTAATGAGTATTTTAAAAGGGAGTGGGCCTTAGTTCTATGGGTGGACGCCTTTTCGAGATATCGCCATAAAGGTGGACCAGGGGTGACTCTAGAATTTGTTTGTACGATATGGGTATCAAATGAAAGGTGTTAATGAGTATTTTAAAAGGGAGTGGTCTTGTTCTATAGGTGGACGCCTTTTTGAGATATCGCCATAAACGTGGACCAGGGGTGACTCTAGAATGCATTTGTACGATGTGGGTATCAAATTTAAGGCATTAATGAGGGTTTTAAAAGGGAGTGGCTCTTAGTTGTGTATGTGAAGGCGTTTTCGAAATGTCGACCAAAATGTGGACCAGGGTGACCCAGAACATCTTCTGTCGGGTACCGCGAATTTATTTATATATGTAATACAACGAACAGTATTCCTACCATGATTTCAAGGGCTTTTGATTTCGCCCTGCATAACTTTTTCTTTTTCTTCTACTTAATATTGTAGGTGTCACACGCATTTTACAAAGTTTTTTCTGAAGTTATATTTTGTGTCAAGAAACCAATCCAATCAATTTTTTCATTTTTCGAAATTTTTGATATTGAAAAAGTGAGCGTGTCGGATTTCGCCCATTTTTAATACCAAGGTAAGGTGTGTACAGATAAGTACGTGAACTATGTTTAGTAAAGATATATCGATTTTTGCTCAAGTTATCGTGTTAACGGCCGAGCGGAAGGACAGACGGTCGACTGTGTATAAAAACTGCGCGTGACTTCAACCGATTTCGCCCATTTTCACAGAAAACAGTTATCGTAACAGAAGCTATACCCTTACCAATTTTCACAAGGATTGGTAAATTTTTGTTCGACTTATGGCATTAAAAGTATTCTAGGCAACTTAAATGAAAAATGGCGAAACCACGCCCATTTTGAAATTCTCTTTTATTTTTGTATTTGTTGCACCATATCATTACTAGAGTTGATTGTTGACATAATTTACTTATATACAGTTAAGATATTTAATTATACTCAGTTGAGCAGAGCTCACAGAGTATATTAATTTTGATTGGATAACGGTTGGTTGTACATATATAAAGGAATCGAGATAGATATAGACTTCCATATATCAAAATAATCAGGATCGAAAAAAAATTTGAATGAGCCATGTCCGTCCGTCCGTCCGTCCGTCCGTCCGTTAACACGATAACTTGAGTAAATTTTGAGGTATCTTGATGAAATTTGGTATGTAGGTTCCTGAGTACTCATCTCAGATCGCTATTTAAAATGAACGATATCGGACTATAACCACGCCCACTTTTTCGATATCGAAAATTTCGAAAAACCGAAAAAGTGCGATAATTCATTACAAAAGACAGATAAAGCGACGAAACTTGGTAGATGGGTTGACGTTATGACGCAGAATAGAAAATTAGTAAGATTTTGGACAATGGGCGTGGCACCGCCCACTTTTACAAGAAGGTAATTTAAAAGTTGTGCAAGCTGTAATTTGGCAGTCGTTGAAGATATCATGATGAAATTTGGCAGGAACGTTACTACTATTACTCTATATGTGCTAAATAAAAATTAGCAAAATTGGATGAAGAACACGCCCACTTTTTAAAAAAATTTTTTTAAAATTCAAATTTTAACAAAAAATTTAATATCTTTACTGTATATAAGTAAATTAAGTCAAAATTCAACTCCAGTAATGATATGATGCAACAAAATACAAAAATAAAAGAAAATTTCAAAATGGGCGTGGCTCCGCCCATTTTCATTTAGTTTGTCTAGAATACTTTTATTGCCATAAGTCGAACAAAAATTTACCAATCCTTCTCAACTTTGGTAGGAGCATAGATTCTATGACGGTAACTGTTCTCTGTGAAAATGGGCGAAATCGGTGGAAGCCACGCCCAGTTTTTATACACAGTCCACCGTCTGTCCTTCCGCTCGGCCGTTAACAAAATAACTTGAGCAAAATCCGATATATCTTTACTAAACTTAGCCCACGTACTTACCTGAACTCACTTTTTCTGGGTATAAAAATGGGCGAAATCTGACCATAACCACACCCACTTTATCGATATCGAAAATTACGAAAAATGAAAAAAATGCCATAATTCTATACCAAATACGAAAAAAGGGATGAAACATGGTAACTGGATTGGTTTATTGACGCAAAATATAACTTTGGAAAAAACTTTGTAAAATGGGTGTGACACCTACCATGTTAAGTAGAAGAAAATGAAAAAGTTCTACAAGGCGAAATCAACAGCCCTTGGAATTTTGGCAGGAATACTGTTAGTGGTATTGCATATATAAATATATTAGCAGTACCCGACAGATGATTTTCTGGATCACCTGGTCCACATTTTGGTCGATATCGCGAGAACGCCTTCACATATACATCTAAGGGCCACTCGCTTTTAAAACCCTCATTAATACCTTTAATTTGATATCCATATCGTACAAAAACATACCAGAGTCACCCCTGTCCCACCCTAATGGCGATATCTCGAAAAGGCGTCCACCTATAGACCTAATGCCCACTCCCTCTTAAAATGCTCAGTAACACCTTTCGTTTGATACCCATATCGTACAAACATTCTAGAGTCACCCCTGGCCCACCCTAATGGCGATATCTCGAAAAGGCGTCCACCTATAGACCTAGTGTCCACTCCCTCTTAAAATGCTCAGTAACACCTTTCGTTTGATACCCATATCGTACAAACATTCTAGAGTCACCCCTGGCCCATCCTAATGGCGATATCTCGAAAAGGCGTCCACCTGTAGACCTAATGCCCACTCCCTCTTAAAATGCTCAGTAACACCTTTCGTTTGATACCCATATCGTACAAACATTCTAGAGTCACACCTGGCCCACCCTAATGGCGATATTTCGAAAAGGCGTCCACCTATAGAACTAAGGATTACTCCCTTTTAAAATACTCATTACCACCTTTCATTTGATACCCATATCGTACAAACACATTCTAGAGTCACCCTGGCCCACCCAGATTGATTTTCCTTATTTTGTCTCCATAGCTCACAACTGAGTATGTTATGTTCGGTTACACCCGAACTTAGCCTTCCTTACTTGTTTTTTGTTAAAATTTGACTTTAAATTTTTTTTGTTAAAGTGGGCGTGTTCGTTATCCGATTTTGTTAATTTTTATTTAGCGCACATATAGTAATGGGAGTAACGTCCCTGCCAAATTACATCACGATACCTTCAACGTCAAATTACAGCTTGCAAAACTTTTAAACTACCTTCTTTTAAAAGTAGGCGGTGCCACGCCCGTTGTCCAAAATTTTACCAGTTTTCCATTCTCCGCTATAAGGCCAACCCAACTACCAAGTTTTATCGCTTTATCCGTCTTTGGTAATAAATTATCGCACTTTTTCTGTTTTTCGAAATACTCGTTATCGAAAAATTGGGCGTGGTTATAGTCCGATTTCGTTCATTTTAAATAGGGATCTGAAATGAATTCCCAGGAAATTACGTACCAAACTTCATTAAGATACCTCAAAATTTCCTCAAGTAAACATGTTTACTGAGAGATGGACGGACGGACAGAGCTAAATAAAATTCTTTTTTCGCTCAGATCATTTTTATATATAGAAGTCTATATCTATCCCGGTTATGCCGTTACGGGGTACCGTTATGAGAACAAAATTAATATACTCTGTGAGGTCTGCTCAGTTGAGTATAAAAATAATAGCGGACACATTTCGCTAATATTAGTAATTGTAACGATTGGATGTCTGTTAATATTTTATGTCAAATACAAATGTAAGTCAAAAAATAAAATTACGATTAAACTTGACGGTCGTGCAAAATAAACAGAATTATGTACATTTGCAATCGATAAGAATATTTTTGGCAACCTTGAACATTTTTGCTTATTTACAAGATACTAGTAATTAACAGATCCTTAAATAAAGTCCACTATTAGAAACTATATTTAAGTGATTGCGCGACCTATTCAAACAAAGATAAGGCAATAGGGCTGACCACAATCAACACGGCGTCTCCAGACCACAACCACAATAAAGCAAAGCTTGACGACAACCGTAGCCAAGCATTGGCCTCTTGATTACTTTGAAAGCGGCAGCCACCAATATAAATTACAGCAAACAGTAGCGAAAAATTTAGAAAAAAACAAGTAAGGAAGGTTAAGTTCGGGTGTAACCGTACATTACATACTCAGTTGAGAGCTATGGTGACAACATAAGGGAAAATAACCATGTGGGAAAATGAACCGAGGGAAACCCTGGAATGTGTTTGTATGAAATGTGTATCAAATGAAAGGCATTAAAGAGTATTTTTATGGATCAGGGTTGACTCTAGAATTTGTTTGTACGATATGGGTATCAAATCAAAGGTGTTAATGAGTATTTAAAAAGGGAGTAATCCTTAGTTCCATAGGTGAACGCCGTTTCGAGATATCTCCATAAAGGTGGACCAGGGGTGACCCTAGAATTTGTTTGTACGATATGGGTATCAAATTAAAGGTATTAATGAGGGTTTTAAAAGGGAGTGGTGTTAGTTGTATAGGAGGTCGCCTTTTCGAGATATCGCCATAAAGGTGGACCAGGGGTGCCTCTAGAATACGTTTGTACAATATGGGTATCAAACGAAAGGTATTAATGAGTATTTTAAAAGGGAGTGGGCCTTAGTTCTATAGGTGGACGCCGTTTCGAAATATCGCCATAAAGGTAGACCAGGTGTGACTCTAGAATGTGTTTGTACGATATGGGTATCAAACTAAAGGTATTAATGAGGGTTTTAAAAGGGAGTGGTGGTAGTTGTATAGGTGGTCGCCTTTTCGAGATATCGCCATAAAGGTGGAGAAGGGGTGACTCTAGACTTTGTTTGTACGATATGGGTATCAAATGAAAGGTGTTAATGAGTATTTTTAAAAGGGAGTGGGCCTTCGTTCTATAGGTGGACGCCGTTTCGAAATATCGCCATAAAGGTAGACCAGGTGTGACTCTAGAATGTGTTTGTACGATATGGGTATCAAACTAAAGGTATTAATGAGGGTTTTAAAAGGGAGTGGTGGTAGTTGTATAGGTGGTCGCCTTTTCGAGATATCGCCATAAAGGTGGACCAGGGGTGACTCTAGAGTATGTTTGTACGATATGGGTATCAAATGGAAGGTGTTAATGAGTATTTTAAAGGAGCGTGGGGCTTATTTCTATAAGTGGACGCCTTTTCGAGATATCGCCATAAAGGTGGACCAGGGGTGACTCTAGAATATGTTTGTACGATATTGGTATCAAATTAAAGGTATTAATGAGAGTTTTAAAAGGGAGTGGTGGTAGTTGTATATATGGAGTCGTTTTCCAGATATCGACCAAAATGTGGACCAGGGTGACCCAGAACATCAACTGTTGGATACCGCTAATTTATTTATATATGTAATACCTGCCAAGATTTCAAGGGTGTTTTATTTCGCCTGCAGAACTTTTTCATTTTCTTCTACTTAATATGGTAGGTGTCACAACCATTTTACAAAGTTTTTTCTAAAGTTATATTTCGCGTCAATAAACCAATCCAATTACCATGTTTCATCCATTTTTTCGTATTTGGTATAGAATTATGTCAATTTTTTTTCGTAATTTTCGATATCGAAAAAGTGGGCGTGGTCATAGTCGGATTTAGTTCATTTTTTATACCAAGATAAAGTGAGTTCAGGTAAGTATGTGAACTAAGTTCAGTAAAGATATGTCGATTTTTGCTCAAGTTATCGTGTTAACGGCCATGCGGAAGGACAGACGGACGACTGTGTATAAAAAGTGGGCGTGGCTTCAACCGATTTCGCCCAGTTTCACAGAATTTTGACATAATTTACTTATATACTATAAAGATATTAAATGTTTTGTTAAAATTTTACTTTTAAAAAAATTTTTTTTTAAAGTGGGCGTGGTCCTTCTCCGATTTTGCTAATTTTTATTAACCGTACATATAGTAATAGGAGTAACGTGCCTGCCAAATTTCATCATGATATCTTCAACGACTGCCAAATTACAGCTTGCAAAATTTTAAATTACCTTCTTTTAAAAGTGGGCGGTGCCACGCCCGTTGTCCAAAATTTTACTAATTTTCTATTCTTCATCATAAGTTCAACTCACCTACCAAGTTTCATCGCTTTATCTGTCTTTGGTAATGAATTATTGCACTTTTTCGGTTTTTCGAAATTTTCGATATCGAAAAAGTGGGCGTGGTTATAGTCCGATATCGTTTATTTTAAATAGCGATCTGAGATGAGTGCTCAGGAACCTACGTACCAAATTTCATCAAGATACCTCAAAATTTACTCAAGTTATCGTATTAACGGACGGACGGACGGACGGACATGGCTCAATCAAATTTTTTTTCGATCCTGATGATTTTGATATATGGAAGTCTATATCTATCTCGATTCCTTTATACCTGTACAACCAACCGTTATCCAATCAAACTTAATATACTCTGTAAGCTCTGCTCAACTGAGTATAAATATTAATTATGTTAAAAATATGTCCAAAAGAATGATTTTAGCTTTTATTATCTGTTTTTTACTTCTATTTTCGATTTTGTTGACAAAATAAAAAGGACGCCACTCACTGTCGCTTGCCAAAAATAGAATTAGGTTTAATCTGGCTACAACGGCTTTCGTGATTGATAGTCGTGCTGCTCTTTCGCGCCGAAAATAACGACGCTCATAAGAACATGTGTAAAAATAATATGACAGATGTGGCGGCTACACCAAAGATTTTTGAAGAATAAAGATGTTGCATGCGCGAAAAATAGTGTGAAGCAACCTTCACAAAACTCTAGTAGGTCACATTCACCACTCACCATAGCAGAATATGATAAAATACTACTGTCTGTATTTATTATTTAACAATTATATGTACATTTTTTATTCAGCTCGTGTGTTCAGAATTTACATTTTTACACTCTAGAACTATAATCAGTGTATTTTGTGTGCTCAAATTAAGTTAAAAATTGTGTTAAAGTTTGTGGTGTGGTGAAAGAGACCTATTAGATTTTTGTGAAGCACCGCTGCTTTCCACCGAAGTTCGCGCAAGCAACATCTTTATTCTTCAAAAATATTTGGCAACACCGCCGTCGTGAATGTAGTCAGCCTTATTCACACACACACATACATAGATATGTAGCAAAATGAACCTCTGTAAATATTTATGTATACAACAACAACTTATAAGAAAACTAGGATAAGAAAAGTGTATATAAAGTAAGATATTTTTGCAAATAAATCAGAATTCTTTGAACTCTCAACCCGAGCAAACGTTATTTTAATACATCTGCTTCCCCCCACCAGAGGTAAGGGGCATTTGTTGTAACATTTGAGAACGCATTTAGCTTCTCATTTAGAAACATTGGTTTGCTTCTTTAAAGTTACTCTTGGGTTCCCTTCTTTAAAGTAATCTTTGGTATGTAAACTTTATCACAGCCAAATCGTATGCAATGCTTGGTTTTATTCGGCGTAATAGTTCCGAGTTCTCTGACCCGTATATACTTAAATTGCTCTAAAATTCATTTGTACGATCTCATCTCGGGTATGCCACTATCATTTGGCGACCGTTCCAACAGTATGCAATTAACAGGATTGAGCGAATTCAAAAAGTTTTTCTTAATACTGTCTGCTATTACTTAGATTTACTAGCCCTCTTCCCTCAATAATGCACGTTTATTTCTTTTAAATCTTAAACCTTTAGAAGCGAGAAGGTCTATTCTCTCTTTGACCTTTTTATATTGCATCATCCATGGGGATACAGATTGTGCTGCTCTTCTTGAGAAAATTAATTTTAATGTTCCAAGAAGAGAACTTAGAAGCTTTTACCCTTTTTATCGCATTAATAGTAGAACGAATTATACGAGAAATGCGCCAATTACCCGCGCTATGAGTGATTTTAATAAGATCTCATATTTTATCGAGCTTGGTTTCTCTTTGTCGAATAATGTTTTTATTAATTTATTAAAGTGTGTTTTTTAGTTATGAATACTTTTACATTAGTCTGTAAGTGCTAGTTCTTCATTGACTTGTTAACTTTTTGTATTTCGTAATTGTAGTCTGTTTTTTAATTGTATTAAAATTGTTAGTAGCCTGCAAGAATTTTGTTAATAGTATGCTGTATAATTTTTTCAATGGTAGTCTGTAAGAACTTGTGTTCACAGACTTAATAAATAAATAAATAAAACACATATAAAATTGCTTAGTTATAAAAGGGGTGGTGGCACGCCCATTTTTTAAATTTCAAGTTTTTCCTATTTATTTAATATGAATTTGGAGCTTTTAGGTCGATTTAGTTAAACAAAACAAGTTTATTTTTTTATTTCCGACGCGTTTCGACACATTTTCGTGTCTTCCTCAGGCAATCTATTTATTAAATACAAAAAACATATGTTACAAATACAATAATTGGTATTAATGTTGAATATTAAATCACTTACATTATTTAAACCAATGGCTTTTGTCACATTTCTTTAAAAATGTAAGTACACATATTAAAAACAAACAAATAAGAACAATAATTAAAAATCACACCGACATTTACTACATTCCGTCCATTAACATTAAAAACAATATTGCACTTGTCACCTCCAGACATTGTTTGCTATTTACGTCGCATAGGCAAAATTAATATTATCAACGTCTTCTTTAAAGTTAATCGTTGTTGGTAGTTTTTGTTGTATGCCCAGTCCCTCTAGTGTCATCCTTCTACGCGTTCTGTACTCCACATCCAGTATTGTTGCGTTGTCGAAATCAGCTGTGTGTTTCTTTTCCGTAAGGTTTTGGGCCAGTGTTGTGTTGCCTTTGTTGTTTTTTGCATCTAGTTTATGTTGCTTTATTCTCGTTCCTAGTGATCTTTTTGTTGTGCCGATATGAACTTTGTTACATTTCTCTCCTTCGTTACCATGACATCGAATTTCGTAAACTACGTTATGTAGTTCTTCCTTTTCAATTTTGTCTTTTGTTTTTGTGTATATGCTTTTTAATGTATGATTTGGTTTGTGTGCATAGCTTGTGTTACTGCTTGGTATGCTTTTGTGTAATGTTTTTTTGTCTGTTAGGTGTGGTATGTATGTAACGCTAATGTATGTTTTTTTGGTATTTCGCTATTTTTTATGTTCAGATTCTTGTGTTTGTTTTTGTTTATTGCTATTTGTATTAAATTTTCTATTGTTTATCCCTTTATCTCTGTTGTGATTTATGAATTCCTGGTCACTCAAGGTGCAAATTTTCGATATAGAATTGATAATTGTGTTCTTCTTTTGCGTCCATGGGTGGTTGGAATGATAGTTAATTAGTCTTGATGATGCTATGGATTTTGTGTACCAGTTAGTTGTTAATTTTTTATTGGATATTGGATATATTGTATATTTCTATGTCCAGGAACGCCAGTTTGTTTTCCATTTCTTTTTCTATTGTAAATTGTATCTTTTTGTGGTGTCTATTGAATGTTCTTAGAATTTCGTCTACGTCTTTGACCTTAACTACGGCGAATATATCATCTACATATTTGGTTATGTATTTGATATATATGTCGGAAGATTTTAGCTCGGCGATGCTGTCAAAAATTTTGTCAAGGACAATGCCTGCAATGGTTGGGGATAAAGGATTTCCCATTGGCATTCCGTAAGTTTGCTCATAATAGGTTCCATTGTAAAGGAAGTAGTTATTCTCTCTCAGACAAAATTCAAGTATTGTTAAAAAGTTTATTTTGTTGATATTAGTAAAAGTCTTCAAGCTTGACCACTGCTTCCTTATTATGCTTATGGCAAATTGGATCGGTATGTTCGTAAAGAGGGAGACGACGTCCAAAGATATGAGAATTTCATCCTCTTCAATATTTAAATTTTTAATTTTTTCTTTTAGGCTTACGGAATTTTTAATATTCAGCGTTTCAGACACTACGTTTTTTAGAACTTTCCCTACATTGATTGATGACGAGATAGGTCTAAGGGGTGTGTTAATTTTGTGAAGTTTTGGCAAGCCATAAAGTCTGGGAGCCGTAGCTGCTGTGCACATCAGATAGTTTTTTTCTTTCAAGGTTATGTTGTTGTTTTTGTAGAAACAGTTTACAATGTTGTTGTTTTTGTGCACTAGATATTGGGTGGGATCATTTCTGATTGTTTTATATGTGGTTTTATCGTTTAACAGGTCTTGCATTTTCTTCTCGTAATCTTCTTTATACATCACCACTGTTTTGTTGCCTTGGCTGCATTTGTGATAATTATGTTATATTTATATTGACTAATAAATTTTCGTGTATTCTCGTAGATTTGGAGTATGAATTTATCCTATTTTTCCTATTTATTTTTATAAATCAACTTGAGAAATGAAATACCATTGATATAAAACTCTTTTTTGCAAAGATATAGCTTATTTTATTCGTCCACGACCTTTTTAAAAATCTTTTATATAAACGTGGGCGTGGTCCTCAACCGATTTCGTTAATTTTTCTTCAAAGCATTCCTTATAGTAAAGGCAACTTCTCTGCCGAATTTTGTTACGATAGGTTTAACGATTTTTGATTTATGATTAATAATATTTGTAAAATTGATTTTATTACAAGTGGGCGGTGCCACGCCCATTTTAAACTTTTTTTACATATTTTTATCAAGAGTCTCAATATCAGTCCACCCGTAAAATTTGAACATTCTAGATGTATTATTTACTAAATAATCATGTTTTTTGTGTTTTCCAAATTGTTATATATATAAAGAGAGGGCGTGATTTCGCTCATTTTCGATACCAATCTAATCAGTTCGACGGAATTCTTAACGGAAAGATGGACGGACATGGCTCAATCAAATTTTTTTTTCGATACTGATGATTTTGATATATGGAAGTCTATATCTATCTCGATTCCTTTATACCTGCACAACCAACCGTTATCCAATCAAAGTTATAATACCCTGTGTACAAGTACAGCTGGGTATAAATACATGTGGCTAAAATATTTCACTGCCACGCCACAAACGTATGAACATTTTATCCCCTAAACTATTCAACTAAAGTAGGACTTTCCAAAGGTTATTCGAAATGAATTTAAATGGTATTCTATTTCTCAATGAAATTCCAACTTATCGGTCATGACTTTAGAGTTAAGCCGGATTTTTATGCACTGCCAGGCTACAAAATTTTTGAAGTGCGTTAAGATGTTGTTACGTACGGGTTTTCGTTCAGTGGTGGAGCAAATCCAAGCTCTCACATTATCCTGCTCCCTCTCTCCCTTCCACTCGGCATGCCGGGGACAGCGCCGGTACGTTTGCATTTTTGCACGAGCTAGCTCGCCGGGCTGTGGGGTGGTTCTTGCGGCGCCCCGTAGCATGCACCGCACCATACAAGAAAACAAAATCGTACCAATCTATCCACTCATTGCACACTCCAGGGATGTCACATCATCCTGGTCCCCCCTTATTCCCCATCACTGCACCCCTTAGTCCCCATCACTACTCCCCAGTTCGCCCCCCTCTAAATCCCCCCTTGGCAAAGGATGTTGTTTGGCCGGCCAATATATACCCACCCTTCCTTGTCGGCAGTGGCAATGCTGTTGTTTTGTTTGCCGACCCCAAAACTCATCCCCCCTTACCCATTCAATCTTCACCAGCCCCTGTCGCCCCGTGTCCGTCCGTCCCCATCGCACCAGAAATACAAAATCAGCTATTTCCAATATTAAATTCAACAATGCATTATAATGTCTTTATTGCCTCATTATTAAGATACACACTAATACAGGTAATTATGCGAGATTCAAAATTCCATTCATATGATTGCTTAACCTAGGCTAAGAGCATATGCATATTTGTTTGTGAGGGTGTGTGGCTTGTGTGTCGGTACGGACTTAGTGCATGCATGGGCGTGCATGTTCCTGCAACCCTCCTCGGCGAGTATTGCAAACTGTATGTACGATCCATCCAGAGTTGAGTGGGCTTACTTCCCTCGTACCCGCGCATGCATCCACTTAGCCCCATACAAGAATGGTTTTATTTCAAAAATACAATGATATATATGTATGGTCAAAAATGGTATTAAGGTAGATCTGACATGACCTCCTCTCCCAATGAGTTTAAAATTTATAAATAATTACTAACGTGATCGACTCTACCTAGGTAAAGGCATTTAAGCCCTGGCAATTTCCCCACCTCTGCTTAACTCTACCCTGCCCATTCGGATGCCGAACCCTCATGCATACATACCCCGCTCTAACTTTGCCCCACGCCCAACATGCGCTACTAATTTACTACCCCCTTACACTTAGCTTAACGAAACCTGATTTCCGCTCCTCCGGCAGTCAGCTGCACTGATGCTGGGCCGTTCAGCGTCCACGCCGTTCAGTGGCGATAATCGTGGCAGTGTGGTATGCAGTAGTTACGGTTCATGCGTGGTAAGTTCAGCCTCTCGCCCATCAATTATCGGTCATACAATCGGTGGTGTTAAGTTGGTGGTGTTAAGTTGGTGGCGTTGAGTTGGTGGCGGCGGCCTCGCTCGTGAAAGCAGTGTGCTGATCTAGGGAGGCGTGGGTGCGTTTGCTCGACCGCATGCCCCACGCAATCGTTCTCTGCAATTGTTGGCGTGGCGGCCACTGCTTAGCTGATGGCGTGGCCCAACACTATCCTATCAAGAACATCTATTACTTTGATTTCCCTATTTGTAAGATGTCTACTTACCACGTTGTTAATTCCTCCTTATTCGTTCGATCGCGAACTAAGAATAATTGTCCGGATTTCCTCCGGTTTATCTGCTGCCCCATTAGGTCACGTGTGTACCCGTGATTTCTGTATCCTTTTCGGGATGTAGCAGGATTTATTTTCTTCAAAATTTGGGTTCTCTGGGTTTTCGTGACCACGCTGCCTGAATTTTTCGATAATAAAAGGCGGAAACAGCCATAACCGAGAGTTGGCTGTGGTTGGCGTCTGACAGCTGTCATTCATGCCTTCGAAAAGCCGGTCGATCAACCAGCCCTTCCCTAATCGCCGTATGTCCTTGTCATGGTAGACTCCCACGGGTCGTCCCGACGAGTCTCCTAGTTCATAGAGGGCGTTCCCTCTCGACGCCAGCACCATAAAGCGGAGGTACTTCGGAGCGAGCTTCGCACTATAGCCCTCTGTCGCATTACTTAGCTTGAAGTTTCGCCGATACATTATCTTCCCTTCTCGGTACCTAACCGGCCGAGCCCTCGTGTTGTATGTTTGCTGTCCCTTCCTATACGCCTCTTCGCACCTCGCAACAAAGTCTCGAACCGCTCTCACCATTCCAGGCCAAAAGAATCTACCCTTCAAGCGATGCAGTTTCTTCGCCATGCCACCATGTCCAGCCGATCGATCGGAATGTGCCTTTTCTAAAAGGTGTTGTCTCAATCCCTCGGGCACCCACACAATCCACGTCGACTCCTCTGCCTCCTCCATGCATCTCGGCCGCACAATCTTGTAGACCACCCCTTCCTTCACGCACAGATCGTGTAACCGATCGGATTTTTGTTCTATGTGACAATTCAGTGATGTGTAGGCCTCACTGGCTAATTCGGGCGACGCGAAATCGATGTCGGCTTCCACTTCCAGTTCGGCGACCTCCTCCATATGCATTCTGCTCAGCGTGTCTGGCACGATATTTTGCGATCCCTTCCTGTGCTCGATTTTAAAGTTGAAACCTTGCAATTTCAGGCTCCACCTCGCTAAGCGTCCGGACAGGTCCTTTTGCCCTATTAGCCACTTCAAACGGCAAAGGCTCTATGTACGCTCGAAATTTCTTCACGCTCACAACCGCTGCTAGACACCCAAGTTCGTTGATAGTATAGTTACGTTTGGACGAATTTAGCTTTTCCGACATGAAGGCGATAGGTCTTTCCTTGCCTTCTTCATCCTTCTGAAATAGAATGCTGCCAATACCTTGAGTCGACGCATCGCACTGGACATAAAAGTGTTTGGTGAAGCCGGGGTTGATCAGCACGTCTGTGGAGGTTTGCGCCGCTTTTAACTCGACTCTACAGCTTGTTCCGTCGTTGCGAACACTTTTGACTTGCGCAAACACTCAGTCATCGGGGCGAAGATGGTGGCAAAATTTGGTATAAACCGCCTATACCACCCACACATGCCCAGAAATCGACGCAACTGCTTCATGTTCGCGGGTACCGGAAATCCGACGATCGACCGCACCTTATCCGGATCAGTCTTCAGTTCTCCTTGCCTTACTACAAAACCGAGATATTTAGCTCTTTTTGGCAGAATTTCGACTTTCGCAAATTTATTGTTAGACGGGCATCGGCGATACACTCGGCAAATTCCGTCAAGTATACCATGTGAGTCTGGAAGTCCGATGAGCATACCAAGAGATCATCTATATACACAAATACGTTCTCTCTCAGACGCGACGGAATTGCTTTATCCATTAACATACATAGCCGCTGGCTCCCATTACACAACCCGAATGGCGTCACCTTGAACTGGTAGAGTGGCCGCCCAGGGACCGTGACTGCCGTTTTCTCCCTTGAGGACTCCTCCACTGGAATTTGCCAGAACGCATCCTAAATATCGATGCCCGAGATGTATTGCAATAATTCCTGTAACCGTGCGAAAATCCCTTCCACGTACTGCGTTGGATAAGCGTCCTTTTTAGTGCGCTCATTGAGCTTCATCATGTCCACACACAATCGCTTCTTTCCCGGCTTCTCCACGAGCAATATAGGTGAACTCCACGCACTATTGCTCTCCTCGATGACATCCAACCTTAGCATACGATCGATTTCCCCATACGCGTACTTTTGTTTGACGGCCGACATCGGGTAGTGGCGCTGCTTTATTCGTGTGGTGTCATCCGATACCTCGATTATGTGTTCCACTAGGTGAGTTCTACCGAGGCCAAGTTTTTCGATTGACGGAAAAAGTCTATTCTCCCGCTCCAGTTCATCATCTAGGGCCGCTGACAGCTCAATCTGCCCCTGGGCATCCAATTCCGAGACAACCATGGGCGCCACCCCAAAGGTGTCCCTGAAGTCGATCCCCAGGTACAGCTCTTGCTTCAAGCTGGGCACAAAATACAGCGTCATCTGTCTTTCCCCGCCACTTTATCTCAACCCGAATCTTGCCTACCACTGTCTGCGCTCTCCCATCCGCCTTTTTCAGGTTCTCTCTCAGCCTCCACAACTTGATTCCCGTCTTTTCCTCCCAAGCTCGCGCCACTCACCCGTAGCAGCTAATTGATGCGCCACTGTCCAGCAATCCCTGCACCTTTGTTGCTTCTATCTCCACTTGTAAGTATGGTCGCTTATCGATCGCATCGCAGACTAGGGTCTCCTCGGTCGCTTTCGCCTCGCGCCGCTTCTCGCACGAGCGCTTACGCACATCGAGAACCTTCCGCCACCTACGGCTCGTTCCAGCTTTTGACGCCCTTGGCTCGGTGTCCTTTTCGCGAGTTAAGTGTCCGCGTGGAGAAAATTATAAAAAATTATATTTTTCTGAGCGGAGCACCTTTTTGAATTCGTTTATTTTCCGAACTAATTTAAATTTTTGGCTTACACCTATTTATACTATTTCTAAATATTGTTTGTTTGGTGATAAAGTTGTTATTCGAAAGATGTTTACATGTTAGGTATAATGTTATCATAATGCTTTCTTACTTATGAGACAACAAAGAATATGTTTCTTTGTTTGCTCTTTATTATCAGTTGAAGGGACAAAGGGTATGTGGGGACACACATAGCACACAGCATCTGGCAACACGCTACAAACTTAACTAAGCTGACGCTTCTTTACAACATTAATAAGAATTCAATATTTAATAATTTTACACTTTGTAACTTAATATATAATTTATTCGCATAATAAATATACGTTCATTTGATACAAAGATAAATTTGCTAAGTGGTTAACAACCACAATTGGTGACTCCGATATATTTGTACAAGCGGAACTACATCGGAAAAAGACAAAGCCATGGCAGAAGCAGGAGATTCTGCAACTAACGTCGGTGATAGCGCTGAACCGGTAAATGCAAACCAACAAAATGAATTTTTTGAAGCAACGGGTGTTCCAAACTTTGCATCAACTGGGTGCACACATCGATAAATATGAACGACTGGAACTTCCACCTTTTTGGAACCAAAAAGTCGAACTATGTTTATTACGGTCGAGGCTCACTTCCAGCTGAGGAGGATTACGTCTGACGCAACCAAATATTACGCTGTTATCGCCCGTCTCAATCAAGACGCACTTATTGTCATCGAGGGTATTATTACAGACCCTCCAACAACTGATAAAGATTTAACACTCAAAGAAATTCTGATAAGCCATTTCGGTATTTCACAGGAACGACGGTTCAAAATGTTATTGTCTGGGTTGGCACTAGGTGATCTACGTCCTTCCGAACTCCCGGCCGAAATACATAGATTAGGCGGAAACAAACTCAACCCCATTTTCGTACGCACTATTTGGCTTGAGTGACTCCCGACACAAGTACAGCTTGCGCTTTGCTGGAATACACGAGACAGACAAAGCCAAATTAGCTCAACTAGCAAACCAAATGATGGAAGTACAACGCGACGCTGCTAGTCGATGTATTATACCTATTTCCCAAGCTGCTGCTTCAAACAATAGCAATTTAATGGAACAAATCGACAAGCTGACGAAACAAGTTAAAGACCTAACAACAAAGGTTACACAATTAGTACCGGAGGATAGCTTTCAGCGTCGGCAAAACCTAAACAATACCACAGGTACGCGGCTCAGCTCAGAATCAAGCAGGCAACCAGCATTATGCTTCTATCATCGTAGGTTCAGAGTGCGTGCAAACAGGTGCACGCAACCATGTACATATGAAAAGGAACAGGGAAACGCAAGCAGCCACCAGTAGATTCGGTGACGTCTGGTGGTAAAAATCTTCCCCGCCGTTTATTTATATACGACCGCAACTCGGGAACGAAGTATCTCGTCGATACTGGCGCAGATATTTCTGTAACTCCACTCACTAACAAAGACAACCCTTCACCAAAAGGATTTCGACTTAAAGCTGCGAACAGCACCAAAATCGAAACGTTTGGCGAAAAAAAAATTTTGCTCGACTTTGGCTTCCAACATCCGATCGGGTGGGTATTTTGCAGTGCCAATGTCCATACCCAATCATCGGTGCAGATTTGATCCATGAACATGTGCTAATGGTGGATCTGAAGCGCGCGTGTATCATCGATCGAAGCTCCGTTTCACGTAGTACAGGGTCGTTTGCTACAGCGCCTATCACAGATATTACGGCGCTCAACGGTACGAGCAGGTTTAGAAGCATCCTCAAAAGCTTTCCTGAACTGTTAGGTAACCCGTCCAACCTCACGGCAACCAAACATTCAGTCAAACACTACATTACAACCACCGGCCCTCCATGCGTACAACGCATACGGCAATTATGCCTTGAAAGGCTGAAAGTTGCTAAGGACGAATTCCGGTTACTGGTCGAACTCGGTCAAACACGAACCGTCTAACAGCCCATGGGCCAGCCCTTTACACATGGCTAAGAAGAGATCAGGGGATTGGAGATTGGAGAAAGTGCGGGGACTACCGCAGACTGAATGAGCGAACGGTTCCTGATCGGTATCCGATTTCATTACTTCATGACTACTCCACAATTTTAGCAAAGACAAATATTTTTTCCACAATTGACCTCAAGCGCGCATTCCACCATATTCCGGTAGCAGAGGAAGATATCCCAAAAACAGCCGTAATCACCCTGTTTAGACTGGACGAGTTCGTAAGCATGCCGTTCGGACTCCGCAACGCAGCCCAAACGTTCCAACGCTTCATTCATGAGGCACTAGCAGGTCTCGACTTCGTATAAGCATACATAGACGATCTGCTAGTGGCATCAACAGGAGAGCAGCAACACGAAAGACATCTTCGAGCAGTATTCCACCGGCTGAGCAAATACGGCCTATGTGTTAACGCCGACAAATGCGTATTGGGTGCAGCCATGGTGAATTTTTTGGGGTATCATTTATCAGCGGCTGGGTCCACACCACTATCGGATAGAGTTAAGGACCTGCTTAATTTCCCGAAGCCAAATACTATTTTGGAGTTACGAAGGTTTATTGGAGCTGTGAATTTTTATAGACGCCACATGAAAAATGCCGCCACGGTTCAAGCTCCACTCAACGAATTTTTAAAAGATTCAAAGAAGAATGATCGAAAGCCAATGCTATGGACAGCAGGAGCAGAGTCTGCTTTCGTTTCCATAAAGGACCATCTCGCGAAGGCCACTTTACTTGCACACCCATGTCCGTCAGCCGAATTTCGGATCACATATGATGCCTCCTTGTAAAATTTTAATTATGTAGATGCGCCGAGGATTATACGGATTTTCACCCATGACGCAATGACATCCACTTAGACTGCTTATGATTTCGAGGGCGGCATCTTTGGCCGAATAGTCACTCCCTAACGTTTCAAAGTGTAGCTCGGCAGCAAAGCGCAACAAAATCATCCGTTGGAAAGTCTTCGGAGCTACACCTAGAGTTTCTAGGAAAGTGACGTCGACGAAGGTATGAGTTCGAAGTCGCAGTCGTATAGCTTCTGTACTGGTATATGGTGTGAGGCTCAGGAGGCGTGGTAGCGACTGGTGGTAGGGATTACTACTGTTCGCACATCGGAAATTTTACCTCTTAAAAACAGCCGAAAAAACTGGAGGCGCCCTGTGCCACGATAGTCATGAGTATTAATAGACCATTCATAGCAACCCTAAGTCGCCTTCTTTTCAGCAGACGCAGCAGTACCAATTCCAAAGACCGGGGTTAGGTTCGAAGCCTCTCTGGAGCATGCGAACGATGGACAATCCCTTCGCAAGGAGCTACTCCTGAAAATTTTTGAACGGTCTGCGAGATGTTGATGCAAAAACCCCGGATCTTTTCGAAATGGCCAACACGTTGATTTCCTTAAATACATATACACAAAAACTTTCCTAAATATTATTTTTTTAAATAGAAAAATCAAGCTTTTAAAGTAAGAACACCGGCGAACGCCGGCGCGCCGCCTACGCCGCCGCCGCCGATAAAGTGATCGGCGTAAACCTCTAAAACCGACCAGGGTACGCAGTTCGAAAGTGCATTATTCACGGCCCTGTCGAGATTAGTTGGAAGCAAATGAATTCGAACCACGGCGTATCAGCCAGCCTCTAATGGATTGGTTGAAAGATGGCATCGTACCCTCAAGGCGTCCATTATGTGCCACCAAATTCCCCAGTGGATCCGAGCGTTGCCAACAGTCTTGCTGGGATTGAGAACGTGCTACAAAAACGATTTAAAAGCATCACCAGCCGAATATTTATATGGAACGACACTCAAGGTTCCTGGTGAATTTTTCACGAACGCAGAAGCCCCAGTAGACTCACAGAATTTCATCAAAGATTTTCGCAAACATATGAGAACTATTCGGCTAGCTCCCACCACACACCATTGCCGACAGAAAACGTTCTGCTTTGATGACTTATCTACATGCATCCACGTTTTTATAAGAGTCGATGTAACCAAGCGTCCCCTGGATTAACCCTATACAGGCCCACATAAAGTAATCAAAAGAGTAGATGAGCGTATCTACACTGTCGACGTGAATGGCAAGCACTCCAACATTAGCATCGAACGTCTCAAGCCAGCTCATGTAGCAAGTGACGAATTTTTTGGAGAACTACCTCACTGACGTGCTCTCATCAATTCAAACATGCCTCAATAACCCTCGCTTTCAACAAGTTTACCTTATAACAAAATTCTACAGTAATACCATCAATTAGGGGGGAGTAATGTGGGGACACACAGCATCTGGCAACACCATTCTATGTGGCAGCTCTTCTTCGTTTCTGCTTCCTCTTGTCATTCATTGAATCGGTACCAACTGAACTAAGCCGACGCTTCTTTACATCATTAATAAGAATTCAATATTTAATAATTTCACACTTTGTAACTTAAAATATAATTTATTCGCATAATAAATATACGTTCATTTGATACAAAGGTAAATTTGCTAAGTGGTTAACAACCACAGGTATATTATTGCTTGCAGATATTTTAAAACAAAGAGTGTGTTATTGTTTACAGATATTTTAATTCGTAAACAATAATTATGTCCCTGTGTGTAGTATGTATGTATGTATGTATCTGTGTAGTGTATGTGCAACGTCGATAACTCTCCCCGGTGTTTAAAATGGAATGTCCCCATTTCAGATAAGCTGTAGTCGGAGGAGTTGGGCTTCATATGCTCTTTGGAATATTAAGCTTCCCTTTTCCTCTCGTTGGTTTCGTTGATATTCGCTTAATTTTATGTATAAGTAAATTGTTAAGGTAAACGTTATTATGAATAAAATAATATACAGTGTAAGTTTTAATGGATGATCTTCTATAGGTATAATATATTTATATAATTGTTGGATATTATTAAATTTATAATTCGAGTTTGATGCTAGTATTTTCAAGACATCTACTTGTTCATTATTATGTGTGTGAATAACATTTTTAATTTCTTCTTGATGGTACATATGTTATCTATACTTGTAGAAACCTTAAACTGTACTAAATGTGGCCCGTTTACTTTTAAACCATTCCAAGTATGTTCATTAGTTATTACAATATTGCCGTGGTCTAAAATTTGTATTGGAATATTATTTTCTTGTATTATGTTACATTGAGCTTGTTGATTTGATAACAGTGGAATTGTGCAGTTATCCTTTAATTCTTGTTTACAAATACTAATGCCTAAGTAATTTTTACATTTTGATACATTAATAAATTCGTTATTAAAATTTGAAACTTTTTGTTTTAATTCATATTTTCCGTGTTTAAATGCTAAAGGAATCACTTGATACAATTGACATTTATTTGAAATTACGGGATATTTGTATATGGTTATGATTGCGGTTTTAAACATGCACACATGGATGTCAGAATATTCTAGAGTATTTATTACAGGAATATTATATATTTATTACAGGAATATTATATATTTCGTTGTTGATTACTTCATTTATTTCTTTCAAACTTAACGTTCCTGAATGAAAGTTTCCTACCTTAGCAAAATTTATTGTATTCGTAATAATTTCCAATTCTTTCAGGACTTCTGTCACAATTAGATCCTCTGTAATATGTTTAGGATCAAGAGTTTCAAGGATCTTTTCGAATTTTGAATTTATTTTACGTTGCTCATTATTATTTTCTATCAATTGGTTTAATCCTGTTTTAATTTCTATTAAGTCATCATGATCTGGTGTCCCTGTTACAAATTTAAGTACCGAGCCCAAAAAATTAAGAGCTCTTTTAGAACGATATTCTGATGGTGATAATAATTGTGTTTTAAATTTTCTATTCTGTTTATATGTATTTCCTCTTGTTGCTGTTCCTGTATTTCATAGTGTGAAGACATAATGTTTTCGTATGTGGCTAATATATTAGATAAGTTTGCTATGTGATACAGGTAAGCTGTGTTGTTAAACATATACACCGTGTCTGATTCTACAAGCACACATTTTTTCCCTTTTAAGTCCGTTATTTTGTCGGAAGAACAAGATGAAAGAATAAGTAATAATATAAATCCAGTAGCTTTCATGTTGCTTGCTTCCTGATATTGTCTTTGTGAATAATTTTCGCTTTTACTGTCAGAATCTTGTCACCCCGATCTTCTTTGACTTAATGTTTGATGTATTTTGCCGAGGTTTTATTTCTTCGAGCTGTCCTGCTATAAATCGTATCGCCTTCTTTTTAGTTGATAATCTTTCGATTTTTATTATGTTACCTTAAAAACTGGTGCGGCTTCTGTTCAAGTGTTTCACGAATATCAGGATATTTTTTGCGATTAAAAACACGTCCTCAGGTTTATGTCCTATACTTGAGTGAATAGTTTTGTTGTATTGGCGAACTGCGTTGTATAATTCGTCAGCGGGAACTGTCTTATTCTCTGCAGCTAAAGTTTGACAGAGTTCGATAAGAGTACTATGTACCCGTTCAATTTGAGCGTTTGATGTTGAATGGTGCACAGGCATTTTTAGTCTATACTGATTTTGCCATATTTCCTATGAATATGCTCTCGTTATCAGTCATAAGATAATGTGCGTTGGAGTAGACTTGTGTGAGAACTTCCTCAATATACTCGTGGCAATGTAATTTATTTTCTAGTTTTCGAATGAAGCAGTATTTCGAGTATATATCTATTGAACTGATATACTGTTTAGGTCACAGACCTATACACGCCAAGCAGATGCAGTGACGGAGTATGAAAATGATTTCAACGACATGTCACCTTCACAACACAGTAAACACTCCCTAATATACCAAAGGGATGAGTTAAAAACTCTGTGGGAAGCTCCGAAGGTGACATACGAAAAGCTCGTAGGTTCATCAGAGCTTGAGTCAAAGGACTTATCGCCTATAAAAAAGACGCATAAAATGTTCTATTTCAGCTTCCTAAAGTGTCAGGCGGCAACAGCTGAGCTTTTGGAAGATTTTGAAAAGAAAGTTAAGAAAGTAGATGTCTCAGATAATATGGAATATCATGTGCGCCTGCCAGCGTTTGATACATATATTTTCAAAGGTGACTATATTTCATGGCCGTCTTTTAGGGACATGTTCACTGCCATATATATTAATAATAGTAAACTCCATGCAGTACAAAAACTATACTATTTAAGGCAAAAAACCCAAGGGGAGGCCAAAGAAATAGTAGAACGGTGTTCCTTAACGACAGACGGTTTCGATGTAGCGTGGAAAAATTTATGTGACCGATACGAAAACAAACGTATCTTGGTCAATGCCCAATTAAAAATTATTTTTAGTTTAAAATCAGTTGAGAGTGAATCCGGTAGCTCCATTAAAAAACTGCAACGTGAAATAAACAATTGTATCTCAGCGCTTCAATGTCACAAGATTGACGTATCAAACTGGGATGCAATTCTAACGTATTTGTGCCCCACAAAACTGCCAGAAACCACACTGGCTCTATGGGAACAAACCATAGAAAATAAAACAGAAATTTCAAAATTGGCAGACATGGATAAATTCTTATCCAGCAGATTCTAGACGTTGGAAACTGTCGTAGATATAAGAGGGGATACGGTTTCGAAACCCTCTAAGCCACAAGCTTCTCGTTCCTCGGCAGATACATCGTCGAAACGATTGGGGTCGTATCAGGCTAGTGTAGCCAAACCCACGTGCGAGCTGTGCAAAAGTTCTGCACATCGAATCGCAAAATGCGAAAAATTTATGCGCTTATCGCCAAATAAACGGTTTGAGCACATTAAAAGCATTCGCGGATGCTTAAACTGCCTTTCGGCTGGACATACTGTCACAAAGTGCACCAGTCAAGTGAGCTCTGCCACATGTCATTTAAGACACAATATGCTGCTTCACATTCCGAATCAGCCCAAAACCACAAATTCGGTAGATACGATCGGAGCATCAACGACAAGAGGTGCTCAAGCGCGTTGCAATGCTGAAAAAGAAAACATTTCGATTAATAATGTGAACTCATGCTTCGCAAATACAAGCAAAGGAGTGCTATTAGGGACAGCACAGGTAAATATTCATTTAATTGGTGTTGACTATTCGGCGAGAGCCCTAATAGACTCGGGATCTGAATGCTCACTCATAACCGAGAAACTCAAGCGCAGAGTAAATGTGCCAACTAAACGCATGCATGCCCAAGTTTCGGGCATCAATAATACAATGTATGCACAAGTAAAAGAGGCGTGCAACATGCAATTGCGGTCACCAACAGACCCATTAATCGAGATCAATACGTTCATGCTGGTTTTACCACAATTAACAGGGAATCTTCCAACTTGC